>NC_088327.1:36695000-36830000 GCF_036884655.1 Musa acuminata AAA Group
GATTAGTTGTACACCTACTAGATATGTATATATATTTGCATACGATGTAGATATATATTAAGTATGTATGTGTGTGACATGTCATATTAGGAGACCAAATCAAAGAAACCCCTCTCTCAATAATATTAAGTCGGTAAACTTGAAGCAATTAGATTAACCAACATGGCCTTCCATCGTTATAGGTAGGGACCGATTCTCAATATAGGTTGAGTTGGTCTAGTCCCTCGAGGCTCACCTATATTGTGATTCGCTATCTTGCCTATGATATAGAGATGTCACCAGTGACCTAAGGACATGGTATGCTTGGTCGAGTCCCTCGATGGTATATCATCGAATTAAACTCATCTTGTAATGATGGTGTTGACTTAACCAATAATCATGGTTGATCGAGTCCCTTGAGATCATGGTGGTTCAGAGGCCGAATAGGATGAGAATCACAAAAAGTTATGATCGGCAAGAGTTGCTTACCTTTTAGGCTTAGTGTGATTGATATAATCCCTCGAGGTTACACTTAGACGCTAATTGGATCCCGATCCCTACTAAAAGTCTACCGGGAACTTCTGTTTCACATGTTGAGGGTGTTGTGTGACTTGCTAGTAAAATAGTGGGAGCATATTAAGATAGAAGTCTATATCTTGATTGTTTATTTTTCTATAAAATCTACATATTATTTATTTTTGCTGCATTTTTATTTTTAGAAAAATATCGCTTTTAAATCCCTTACGTAGCATACTTGATGTCAACCGCACCACTAGTACAAATTATACGAATTGGCTCCGTAACTTGAGAATTGTTCTCACAGTGGAGAAAATCGTATACGTCTTTGATACAGTGATGCCTACGCCCGAGGAAGGGACAAGTGAAGAGACATGAGATATCGCTTTTTAGGAGTATGTCCCCAAATACTTCTGAAAAAAGGGAGAACATAGATAGGATACCCTATGCCTCAACAATAGGGTCTATCATGTATGTCATGCTATGTACCGGGTCTGATATAGCGCTTGCTTTTAGTGTCACAAGCAGGTATCAAGCGAATCCAGGCTTGGAGCATTGAAAAGCAGTAAAGTATATCCTTAAGTACTTGAGAAGGACTAAGGATCTTTTACTAGTATATGGAATTACTAGTCATAGGTGTCCATTAAGCCAATCACGTGAGTGATGGCACATGTGACTTGATACATAATCTTTTTGCTTATTATATTTTGGCATATATCACTTTATAACTATTACATATATGCACATATATATTGTGATGTCCTTGGATTTGTGCAACGGGAATCGGATCCTGATGAGATCATGAAAATGAGATCGATTCACCTTTAAACACATATCCTAAATAATCCCGATCATAGGTTACTCGAGAGGGACATCGTGATAACCGGACAGACTGGTGTGTTGTATACCCGTCCATATGATGGATGCAGTTGGTCTCATAGCTGCTCGTGTAGGGACACTAGGGATACAGTACAGGTGCTCATTGGAGAATGAGTTCATTGATTGATTCGCTTACGGAATGTTGGATGGTTGATGATGTCTTATTATCAGACAATGATTTCGTAGTCCTAGTGGTATATCTGGTCCTTAGACTTGAGACATCAAGGATGTCCTGTATGAGTGCTCCACTCTTTGATACCAAACTTATAGGTTTGGCTGTCCCAGATCTAATACAGTTGGTCATTGGGAGTGGTAGTTGACCTTACGAGGGCTATTGAGTGTTGATAGAGGATCATCCACTCTCGACGTCATGAGAGGAATATCCCATGTGTTCTTGCTCAGACAAATCACTAGCTAGGGTCATTCGGGTTGAGAGAGAAAGAGTTCTCCGGGAGAATCCTATTAAAGCGTGACTCAAGTAGAAACATATGGGTCTAACTGTACCATACTCGATATACGATCTCTGGGATATTAGATGGATGAGGGACTGTAGGTACATGGTAACTGAGGACAGACAGGTCTAAAGGATTGGATTCCTCTGTATCATCTGTGGACTACGGCGTGAATTATTACAGAGATAATAATTTACTGAGTTAAAAGGAGTTCTGATAGGTATGACTCACGGCCAGCTCGATATTGGACCTCGAGGGTCACACACATATAGTAGGCATTGCGATGAGTAGAGGTTCGGATATGAGATATCCGACGGAGCCCTTGTCTTATTGGATATCTAATAAACCCCTGAATTATTGGATCCCATGTACGAGATCCAATAAGAGCCCATGAGAGATTATTGGATAGAGATCCACTAATCTAAAAGGCTTGGGTTATTGGATGCAGATCCAATACCCACTAGGGGAGGATCCGTTAGGGTTTGACAGGGGACATCTGCAAGGAAATAGGGATATACAATCTCCCTAGGTAACACAATCTACTCTATACGTAGTTTTTCAGTTTCGCGGATTTTGCGCACCAATCTTCGCACAACGACGAACATCTCTTTGGGAATCGGGGATTTTATTTTCTTGTTCTTCCGCTACACATGTGATGTCGCCCCCAAGATTTCCCAACAGTGGTATCAGAGCCAGGTTGTTCGTGTGATAGATTGGTTTTGAACTACATGTGTTGTGTTTTGGAGAAGCTTTTTGATGTCAAAATCGTTGATACAAAAGCGAAAAAGGGCAGCAATTATTGCTGCCCTCGCTGCCGTCGCAGATGGCACCACTGCCATCTACGTGCAGGCAGCCAGCCTGCAGCAGCAGCCGCAAGGCCACGCGCGTGCAAGCAGCCCCCTACGGCGACGCCCGCAAGTAGGGCTGCAGGCACGGCGGCCACCTGCGTGGGCACTGCGCGTACGGCTGCTGCTCTCGCTTGGTGACGCGTCGCAGGGTAGCGGCGCTTGTGGCCGCTGCTCCCGTGGGCAAAAACCTCGTAAGGGTGGCAGCCTGGCGAGGCAGAATTGCCCGCGGAGGGTGGGGCGTGTTAGGATCGAGAGCACTAAGAGGGGGGGGGGGGTGAATTAGTGCAGCGGAAATCTTTTAGCGATTAAAAACAAAAGCTGCGTTCGTTCGATAAAAATCAGTTTTGAAGCAAAAGCCGACTCTAAGATAACTTATGATTAAGTGCAGTTTACGTCTAAACGTAGTTTACGTCTAAACACAATTTACGTTTAAATGCAGTTTGCGTCTAAACGTAGTTTTACGTCTAAACGCAGATTTACGTCTAAACGCAGATTTACGTCTAAACGCAGATTTACGTCTAAACACAGATTTACGTCCAAACTCAGTTTACGTCTAAAACGCAGTTTTACGTTTAAACGTAGTTTACGTCTAAACGCAGTTTTACGTCTAAACGCAGATTTACGTTTAAACGCAGATTCAAAGGGATCTGAACTTTAGAAACTCGTTCGTAAAAGCGCAGAAGACAGTTTAGCAGAATCAAGGCGTAAACGTAAACTGCAATGTAAATATCGTACGAAAACACTGGTTTACGTCTGAAAGCAGATTCGGACAGATCAGCACTTAGAAACTTGTTCGTGAAGGCGTAGAAGACAGTTTTGCAGAATCAAAACGTAAACGTAAACTGTAATGTACGAAAACACCGATTTACGTCTGAATGCAGATTCTAAAAGAACAGCACTTAGAACTTGTTCGTAAAAGCGCAGAAAGCAGTAGTTATGAAGGAGGTTTGCAGTAATGATAAAGTGCTCAAAATAAACGCAAACTAGAGATTTAGAGTGGTTCGGTCAGTCTTGACCTACTCCACTTTTGGCTTCCTCCACCGACGAGGTCACCGACGTCAACTAGAGGCCTTCCTTCAATAGGCGAAGGCCAACTGCCCTTTTACAGTTTCTCTCCTTTTGACAGGCTCAGGAGACAACCTTTACAGACCTTTCTCTCCTCACTTTACAACTCAAAAACTTGAAGAACAGAAGGAGGAGACTTAAAGGCTTTACAACACTTTTGAGCTCTTAGAATCACAGAAAAGATCAAGATTTCGGTGTAGGTCTGTGTTTCTTCAGTGCTGAATGGGTGGGGTATTTATAGGCCCCAACCCAATTCAAATTTGGAGCTCAAAACGATCAAATCCCGGAATTCCGGGATCAGGCGGTTGCACCTCTTGACTGGAGAGGTTGCACCGCCTGGTAGAGCTCGAAGACAGAGCTCAGGCGGTGCCACCTCTCTGTCAGGGAGGTTGCACCGCCCAGTCTTGCTCGAAGACTGAGCTCAGGCGATGCCACCTCTCTGTCAGGGAGGTTGCACCGCCCAGTCTAGCTCGAAGACTGAGCTCAGGCAGTGCCACCTCCCGGCTGGGGAGGTTGCACCGCCTAGTCTCGCTGGGAGGCTTAGCCCAGGCGGTGCCACCTCCTGGCCTAAGCGGTTGCACTTCCTGGTGCAATCAGGGTCCGAATGGTTAGTTCCATTCGGCCCAATTTCAGTCTTTCAGGGGCCCAATTGCCCCAAGATTAAGCCAATGGGATCACCTCCCATTTTCCAACTTAATCAACGTGCTAACTACGATTAAATCTAAGACAATTTCTGCAGCTTTGCTTCGGTGCGTCAATCGCTTCTTCCGGCGAGTTTCCGGCGAACTTCCGTCGATCAT
Organism: Musa acuminata AAA Group; assembly: GCF_036884655.1. NCBI lineage: Eukaryota > Viridiplantae > Streptophyta > Magnoliopsida > Zingiberales > Musaceae > Musa > Musa acuminata. Next base: position 36,699,540 of record NC_088327.1, read on the forward strand.
CCGATGAACCCTCGGTGATGCTCTTACGGACTTCCGGCAAACTCCTGGACTTTGCGACGATCCACTTGGCAAGTTCCGACGAGCTTCGCTTGGCAAGCTTCTGGACTTCTCGGATCTGTTCTCGCAGAACCTCCGACGACCGTCCGAACTTCCGTCGAACTCTCGAACTCCCAATGTGATCATGAACTTGACTCCGGCGCAACTCCTGCTGCTTGTCTAACTTTCATCGTAGTTAATCCTGCACACTTATCTCAACACATAGATTAGACAACAAATGACAATTGACTTCATCATCAAAATCCGAGATTCAACAATCTCCCCCTTTTTGATAATGACAATCAATTGATAATTGAGTTATCCTTAACTCCCCCTGTCTATATGCCATAGTTGAGATAAGTCAACCTTGAATTGAAGACCTAAGAATTCAAGTGACGTATTGATAAGTTAGATCAGTTAAACTTATCAATACTCTCATCATGATACTCATCATGATGTATCTCTTCAAAGATGATGTCAAGGCTTGACATACATCAACAAGTTTGTATGATTGTGTTTGTAACTATTCATCATGTAGTTTGAACATTATCATATAAAGCTGTGAAACACTATTACATGATGCACACATTTGAAATATTCTAGCAAGTTTTGAATTTTCTTCAAATGATAAGATATCAATTTAGGGCATAATGCAAACTTTAGCACATGTTCATATGTTCATATATTTCTTGGTGATGCAAAGATGGCATAATCATAGCAGTGTTTATCAATTCATATATTTCTCCCCCTTTATCAACAACAAAAAGCATAGTAATTATGATACCAGGAAAATAATATTAGCAGGCTTATAGAGGAATTTTACGTAGATTGCTTTAAATACTTCTTCCCCCTTTATAAAGATTTTGCAGGATGGAATACATACACATCACTTCATCAAATTTATTCATGAAAGTGTACGAGAAAATCTGTTTTATAGCATTCGAATAAATAAGATGCATTCGGACAAGATTTTGTTGCAGATTTTCACATAGAAACATGGCAATCAAGTGATTTAATAATTCAATATAGTCCGAAAAATAATTTTAACAAGTTTATCTATTCGGACATATCAACATTCCTAATTCTCTTCTTATGAAATCAAAGCACAAGGTTTTCAAAACTTTTTAGTTTCAAAGCACAACATTCTTAATTTGGACACATCACATACCAAACAGTAATGATACCATAAAAATCTGAGATAACTTTTACCACAAGGCGCAAGATATATGTTTACCACGATAGATGTTTACATCAGAAGTAACATAAGAAGTTTACAACAACAACAGGTGTTCAACAAGTTCATTGATGAGGTGGAAAATTAAAGTGCCTAAACAAGGAGTCAAATTGACTATGAATTTGCTGCAGCTCAGATAGGATTTGATCTTGTCGTTGTTCAATCCGTTCTTGTCTATGTTCGAATCGATCCATTCGAATCCCAATTTCTTCGATGGATGTATGAGTTTGCTCAACTGGATGTGTTTCCTCAAAGGGAAGGGTCGGAGGAGATTGGGTACCCCTAAATACTAGTGTTTCCGGTTCTGGTTCAGGTTGAGGGTGATCAGTCCTTCTAGGGATTCTAACCCAGTTACCGTTTCTATAGTAACATCTTAGTCGGTGAAGTAGATTTTTGTTTATTATGCTGAATCGATCTACTTTCATTACTTCTTCTTCTGGTGGTATTAGAATGTCGTAAGCTTTCATTATTCTAGTGATTATACCACCATATGGGAGCATCATATCTTTCTTAGATAATTCTAACATGTTTTGTTGAATAAGATAACCAAGACAGATGTCATGTCCCTTCATGATTAAGTACATAGTTCCTAATTCTAATTGACTTATTTCATCATGATGGTATTGTTTAGGAAGAATTATACTAGTCATGATATGATGAAGTATCTTAGTGTTCAAAGGCAATAGATGTTCACAACTTTTAGGAACTAATGCTATGTTAGGATTGGCAAAGATTGTTCCTAAGGCTTCAACATAGGATGTTCCAATATTTTCATCATCCCATGATCCTCTAAAGTAAAGTCCTATGCTTTTTATGGGAATGCCTATCATATCACAAATGAACCTATCAGTGATTGAGATGTGTTGTCCTAAAAGATAGGTGGACATCCTTTCTTCATCATCTATTTGTATGTTATTGTAAAATAATCTAACTAGCCTAGGATAGATGGGTTTGTTAATCTGCAAGATTGGAAGTAGATCTAGGTTTGCAAACCATTGGATAGTCTCTAAGTCTCTTAGTTCATTTAGATCTACGTATTTTCCCTTATTGACACATCTAAGTTCGACAGAGGGAAATTTTTCAGCATGGTATTTTGAATCGAAAAGAGTGAAATCAAACTCTTCTACTAATCTCCTCTTTCCCTTGTCCCTTGAGGATCTTCTAGATCCCATAACTACTGCTGTTTAGAGGGATGATGATGAGCAAGAGTAAATGAAGAACAAAACAGAATTTAAGGGCTTCTTAGAGAGTACCTTTGTGAAATCTTAAAGAGAAGGAAGGATTCTTGATGTTTTGCTCCGAAATAGAAGGTATTTGGAAGGCTTAGAGGAGTGAAATGAGAATGGAGGAGACTTGGAAGAGTAGAGGAGGAAATGGGAGTGAGTTGGGGTCGGTTCCACCGCCGACCCTAGTGTAGGTTTAAAAAGGCAGAGTTGCGGGCGGTTGCACCTCTGGCTGGAGCGGTGCAACCTCTAGCAACCCGTGGTAGCTGGAGGTGCCACCGCCAACTGGAGAGGTGCCACCGCCTACAGCCAGTGAGCACCTAATGTGATTTGATCAGGGAGCCTTTGCCTTGAGGAGAGTTTTTCATTTCAGAGCAATTAATGTTTATTAAGATAGATCTTTTAACGTGCATATGTCATACGTATGTTGATAGTTTGTTTGGTATCCCTTTTAAGATCATGACATATTTAGTTTCTTCATGATACAAGAATTAATTCGTAGATGATAGTGTTGACGGGTTCGAAGATCAAGGGGATATGTGAATTTGGATATCATAAGGTTGTATCCAAATCGTATTTGTGATTTCATAACTTCCACTTATTACTTAAGCGTTGCGAGTTCCTTTTTGACTCTTGGTTTATGACTATCGAGAGTCAAGGAGCAGAATATTATTTCTTGCTCCGGCCTAAAATTTTAATGTTTTTATAGGAAGGGATGATTTTTAGGAACCCATTTGCTTTTGGGTGCCTTAAGGATAGATCTGCATTGTTTATCATGTTGCATAGAGTTTATCATAGTTCCTTTAGGAACCCAAATCAATTTGTTTGGACTTATTTTCTTGAATGGACAACAATATGTCTTGTGTCCAAATTTACAACAGAAGTTACATTTGTTTTGATGTCGAATATGTAAGATGGAGCCTTTTATGAAGGTGGTTGGATTTTGGTGAGGACTTCTCACGAATCCAATTCCACTTCTTTTGGGAACGTGACCCTTGTTTGTAAGGATCATGTTCAATGACTTGCTACCAACCTCGAATTTCTTCAAGGTGTCCTTGAGTAGCAGGTTTTCTTTTTGGAAAGTTTCTAAATCATGACATTTGGTACATGAATTTAAACTATCATGATTTTCAACTTTTAACTTGTCAAACTCACAAGTAAGACTATCATGCACCTTTTTCAGCAATTTATATTTTCTACTGATACTCTTGTATTCGTCAAATAAGTCATTGAAAGCATTTAATAATTCATCAAAAGATAAATCAGCATTTAATGAATTCGTTACCTCCTCTCCGATAGCCATTAAGGCGTAATGAGCAACTTGCTCGGTGTTGGACTCCTCTTCCTCAGATGCGCTCGAATCATCCCATGTTGCTTTGAGTGCCTTCTTCTTTGTTGTTCTCTTTTTGGCTTGGGGACAATCACTCTTGTAGTGTCCCGGCTTGATCCTTCTTGGGTTCAAGTTTATTTTTAGTATCATTCTTAAACTTGTTTCTTTTAATGAATTTTTTAAATTTTCTAGTTAGAAGTGCCAAGTCATCGTCACAGTCCTCATCACTTGAGTTTTCTCTCAAGTGATCTTCAGAAGTTTTGAGTGTCATATCCTTCCTGTTCTTTGGAAGGATGTCTTCTTGCTCTTCATGAGCTTTACAAGTCATTTCGTAGGTCATTAATGACCCGATTAATTCTTCAAGAGGGAAATTTCGCAGATCTTTTGCCTCTTGAATAGCCGTGACTTTAGGATCCCAACCCTTAGGAAGGGATCTTAGTATCTTATTAACAAGCTCAAAATCCGAAAAGCTCTTTCCGAGTCCTTTTAGACCGTTAACGACATCCGTGAAACGGGTAAATATGTCGCCAATGGTTTCACTCGGTTTCATCCGAAAAAGTTCGAAAGAATGTAACAGCAAATTGATTTTTGACTCTTTTACTCTACTTGTGCCCTCATGGGTCACTTCGAGTGTGTGCCAAATATCAAATGCAGTTTCACAAGTTGAAACACGGTTGAACTCGTTTTTGTCAAGTGCACAAAATAAGGCATTCATAGCCTTTGCATTAAGAGCGAAAGCCTTCTTCTCCAAATCATTCCAATCGATCATTGGAAGAGAAGACTTCGAAAATCCGTTTTCGACAAGATTCCACAGTTCAAAATCCATAGAAATAAGAAAGATCCTCATTCGGGTCTTCCAGTAGGTGTAGTCCGTCCCACTGAACATGGGTGGACGAGTGATAGAATGCCCCTCTTGGTTTCCGGCATATGCCATTTCTCTTTGGGTTTTAATCCGTTAGAGAGTTAACCTTGCTCTGATACCAATTGTTGGGATCGAGAGCACTAAGAGAGGGGGGGTGAATTAGTGCAGCGGAAATCTTTTAGCGATTAAAAACAAAAGCTGCGTTCGTTCGATAAAAATCAGTTTTGAAGCAAAAGCCGACTCTAAGATAACTTATGATTAAGTGCAGTTTACGTCTAAACGTAGTTTACGTCTAAACACAATTTACGTTTAAATGCAGTTTGCGTCTAAACGCAGTTTTACGTCTAAACGCAGATTTACATCTAAACGCAGATTTACGTCTAAACGCAGATTTACGTCCAAACTCAGTTTACGTCTAAAACGCAGTTTTACGTTTAAACGTAGTTTACGTCTAAACGCAGATTTACGTCTAAACGCAGATTCAAAGGGATCTGAACTTTAGAAACTCGTTCGTAAAAGCGCAGAAGACGGTTTAGCAGAATCAAGGCGTAAACGTAAACTGCAATGTAAATATCGTACGAAAACACTGGTTTACGTCTGAAAGCAGATTCGGATAGATCAGCACTTAGAAACTTGTTCGTGAAGGCGTAGAAGACAGTTTTGCAAAATCAAAACGTAAACGTAAACTGTAATGTACGAAAACACCGATTTACGTCTGAATGCAGATTCGAAAAGAACATCACGTAGAACTTGTTCGTAAAAGCGCAGAAAGCAGTAGTTATGAAGGAGGTTTGCAGTAATGATAAAGTGCTCAAAATAAACGCAAACCAGAGATTTAGAGTGGTTCGGTCAGTCTTGACCTACTCCACTTTTGGCTTCCTCCACCGACGAGGTCACCGACGTCAACTAGAGGCCTTCCTTCAATAGGCGAAGGCCAACTGTCCTTTTACAGTTTCTCTCCTTTTGACAGGCTCAGGAGACAACCTTTACAGAACTTTCTCTCGTCACTTTACAACTAAAAAACTTGAAGAACAGAAGGAGGAGACTTAAAGGCTTTACAACACTTTTGAGCTCTTAGAATCACAGAAAAGATCAAGATTTCGGTGTAGGTCTGTGTTTCTTCAGTGCTGAATGGGTGGGGTATTTATAGGCCCCAACCCAATTCAAATTTTGAGCTCAAAACGATCAAATCCCGGAATTCCGGGATCAGGCGGTTGCACCTCTTGACTGGAGAGGTTGCACCGCCTGGCAGAGCTCGAAGACCAAGCTCAGGCGGTGCCACCTCTCTGTCAGGGAGGTTGCACCGCCCAGTCTTGCTCGAAGACTGAGCTCAGGCGGTGCCACCTCTCTGTCAGGGAGGTTGCACCGCCCAGTCTAGCTCGAAGACTGAGCTCAGGCGGTGCCACCTCCCGGTTGGGGAGGTTGCACCGCCCAGTCTCGCTGGGAGGCTTAGCCTAGGCGGTGCCACCTCCTGGCCTAAGCGGTTGCACCTCCTGGTGCAATCAGGGTCCGAATGGTTAGTTCCATTCGGCCCAATTTCAGTCTTTCAGGGGCCCAATTGCCCCAAGATTAAGCCAATGGGATCACCTCCCATTTTCCAACTTAATCAACGTGCTAACTATGATTAAATCTAAGACAATTTCTGCAGCTTTGCTTCGGTGCGTCGATCGCTTCTTCCGGCGAGTTTCCGGCGAACTTCCGTCGATCATCCGATGAACCCTCGGTGATGCTCCTACGGACTTCCGGCAAACTCCTGGACTTTGCGACGATCCACTTGGCAAGTTCCGACGAGCTTCGCTTGGCAAGCTTTTGGACTTCTCGGATCTGTTCTCGCAGAACCTCCGATGACCGTCCGAACTTCCGTCGAACTCTCGAACTCCCAATGTGATCATGAACTTGACTCCGGCGCAACTCCTGCTGCTTGTCTAACTTTCATCGTAGTTAATCCTGCACACTTATCTCAACACATAGATTAGACAACAAATGACAATTGACTTCATCATCAAAATCTGAGATTCAACAGGGCGCTCGCCCGCGGGGGTGCCCAACTACAAGGGCAGCGCCGCCAGCGGGCGTGCCGCTTGCAGGCGAGGGCAGCGACCCCGCCCTCTGTCGCACAGCCCACCGCCGGCAGGATGGCGGCGGTGGTGGCAGCAGCAACAGTAGAAGAGGGAGAGGGGCTTAGGGTTTTTGGGCCAAAAAGATAGTTTTGCCCCTGTGAATTTGAGAAATTCAAGTTTCTGTCTTTTGTCCATATTAAAAAAATACCCTTATGAATTCAGAAATTCCTTATATGTCCTTGATTTCATAAAAATACTAATTAATTAAAAAGTTTAGTTGATTATTATTTTTATCATTATCTAGTAGTCCTACATGATGATGATTATTTATACAAGTGTTGTATGATGTGTGGACGGATGATCATGGATCGTGTGATGTGTGTACTTGTGATTATTATTATTGAAGTCTGCGAGCCTCCATTATATTTCTCGTTTATTATTGGGCCTGCGTGCCTATGATTAAGTTGTAATCACATGAGGAGGCGCAGCGGGAGCGTGGATGCGGTAGCGGGACCCATGAGACAAACGATCGCGATGCATGATGATGCATCGAGATGTTGACGGAATCGACGAGGACGAGATGGATGATCACAGGGCATGGAGATGCACCATTGCACACATAGATCTTGATGTGAGTGATTAGGCCTACTGGCTCGGGCCTAATCATATTAGGTTGTGGTCCATGATCATCTGGTGTGATTGCTTATACATATACTAGATATGTATATATTTTTGCATGCGATGTAGATATATATTAAATATGTATATATGTGACATGTCATATTAGGAGACCAAATCATAGAAATATCTCTCTCGATAATATTAAGTCGGTAAACGTGAGGCAATTAGATTGACCCACGTGGCCTTCCATCGTTATAAGTAGGAATCGATTCTCGGTGTAGGTTGAGTTGGTCGAGTCCCTCGAGACTCACCTATATCGCGATTCACTATCTTGCTTACGACATAGAGATGTCACCGGTGACCTGAGGACATGGTATGCTTGGTCGAGTCCTTCGAGGTTGTATCATCAAATCAGACTCATCTTGTAACGAAGGTGTTGACTTAACCGAGCATCATGGTTGGTCGAGTCCCTCGAGACCATGGTGATTCTGAGGCCGAACAGGACGGGAATTACAAGGAGTTGTGATCGGCAAGAGTTGCCTACCTTTTAGGCTTAGTGTGATTGGTCGAGTCCCTCGAGGTTACACTAAGACGCTGATTGGATCTTGATCCCCACTAGAAGTCTGCCGGAGACTTCCGTTTCACGTGCTGAGGGTGTCGCGTGACTCGTCAGTAAAATAGTGGGAGCATATTAAGATAGAAGTCCATATCTTGATTTCTTGTAAACTCTGCATGTTATTTATTTCTGCTGCATCTTTATTTTCAGAAAATGTCGCTTTCAAATCCCTTATGTGGCATACTTGATGTCAATTGCCTCACTGGTCCAAATTATACGGATTGGCTCCGTAACTTGAGAATTGTTCTCACGACGGAGAAAATCATGTACGTCCTTGATACAGTGATGCCTACGCCCGAAGAAGGGGCAAGCGAGGATGAGATCGCTCACTATGTGAAGTACTTTGATGACTCCACTCTTGCTCGGTGCTATATGTTGGGCTCTATGACTCCTGAGTTACAAAGACAACATGAAAAGATGGATGCCAGATCCATTCTCCTACATATTCACAAATTATTTGAGGAACAAGGAAGAACTCAGTGATATGAGATATCCAAGAGCCTCTTCCGCGCTAGGATGATTGAGGGGACACCGGTTCAGAACCATGTCCTAAAGATGATTGAGTGGATAGAAAAACTCACAGGTCTAGGAATGGTCCTAGAGGATAACTTGTGTGTGGACATTATGCTTCAGTCCCTACTAGATTCCTTTTCACAATTCATAATGAATTTTAATATGAACAAGCTTGAGATGACTCTCCCAGAGCTCTCAATATGTTGAGGGAGGTAGAGAGTACTATTAAGAAAGAGAAGCCAGTTGTCTACACTAGTGAGACCAGAAATAAAAGGAAAGCAGAAAGGTCCCTTAAGAAGGGAAAGGGCAAGGGCAGATCGGGTAAAGCAAATGTTGCTAAGAAAGACCCAGCAAAGGACAAAGGCTAGTGCTTCCACTGTGGTAAAGATGGGCTTGGAAAAGGAACTACAAAGAGTACCTTGCAGAGAGGGCGAAATAGAAGCTTGGAGAAGTTTCAGGTACATTCATGATCAATCTCCAATTGTCAGATTTTTGTGATAGTGCATTGGTATTGGATACCAGTATTGCTTATCACATCTACAATTTATTGTAAACTCTAGCAAAGCCGAGGGGAGATTGGCGAGAGGAATATTGCATAAAGGTTTGTTTATGCTAGATACTACTCCACATATCATGAATGTAAGTGTGTTTAAGAGGAAACGAGATGAGGTGAACAGTGCATACCTATGGCATTGTAGGCTAGGTCACATCCATGAGGGAATGATTCAAAAGTTGCTAAATGATGGATATCTAGATCCATTCGACTATGTGTCATATGCAACTTGCGAGCCTTGCCTTCGTGGAAAACTGACCAACTCTCCATTTAGTGGAATTGGAGAGAGAGCCATTGAGCTATTGGAACTCATACATAGTGATGTATGTGGACCCATGTCAACTCATGTCATTGGTGGATAATCCTACTTCATTACCTTTACTGATGATTTCTCAAGGTATAGATATGTGTACTTAATGAAGTCAAGTCCGAGGCCTTTGAGAAATTCAAAGAGTATAAGAATGAGGTGGAGAACCAAACTGGAAAGAGTATCAAAATTCTTTGATCAGATCGAGGAGGTGAGTTCTTAAATACAGAGTTTACTCAATTCCTCAAGGACCATGGGATATTATCCCAATGGACACCTCCTTATACACCTCAGCTCAATGGTGTCTCTGAAAGGAGAAATCGTACGCTATTAGACATGGTACGGTCAATGATGAGTTTCACTGACCTACCTATCTCATTTTGGGGATATGCCCTAGAAACCGCAGCTTACCTTCTGAACAGAGTTCCAACTAAGTAGGTAGTGTCTACACCATATGAGATATGGAAAGGGAAGAAGCCTGATCTTAAGGTTGTTAAGATTTGGGGCTGCCCTGCCCACGTTAAAAGACACAACCCCGATAAGTTAGAATCAAGGACAGAGCGATGCAAATTTGTGGGATACCCCAAGGAAACTTGTGGGTATTATTTCTATTATCTCGAGGACCAAAAGGTCTTTGTAGTTAAGAGAGCAGTGTTCCTTGAGAAGGAACACATTCTTGGCGGAGATAGAGAGAGCATGATAGAGTTGAGCGAGGTTGGAGAACCAAGCTCAAGCACCACTCTACAGCCCGAGTCTGCTCAGGTACCTAATTCTAGCTTTTCAATGCATGACAAGCTACCCTGAAAAATTTATATAGCAACGGGGTGAACATAAAGAGCTTAGCAAGCGACTAACGTATCTATGGCGATAGGAGAAGTTCAAGCAGGCTTAGTATCAAGATAACAAAAGCAGAAATACAAGCGTTTATTTGGAATCATCTCATTAGATATAAAAAAATCATAAAGGGTTACCTCATTCGAAAATAGGCATTAGACATAACAATAGAGGAAAGGAAATTGGAGCATTTCATTGGCAAAAGAAGCATTTAGGCATGTATCAAATGGCACATGAAGCATTTAGGAACATATCAAAGGTGTAAGAGTGTTTGAGAGCATAACAATGACTTACAAAACACTTCAAAGTATAACAAGTGAACCGAATAATAAACACAAGCTTGTATGTCATTTTTGATGTAGCATGCATTCCATTTTTTTTTTATCCAAAGCATAAATATAAACTCATAAGCAAAGCTTTGGATATCATATCAAAAACATAGAGGGCACTGTGGGACCACATACATAATGTGATTCATCAATTTCTGGATGACCACCAAGCATAAGTCTCCTACGTCTGGGAGCTCCATCCACCCACGTCTGAGTGAAGTCAATGGGGCCGGTAGAGCAATCGCGGGCTCTAAGCATAACTCCCTTTACCATTTCTGACAAAGGTTCACAATATCCCACAAGAAACCAGAGTACAAAAGGGTAGTATGAACAATAACATTGGCACATATCAGAAGCACATGCGGAACAACGGAGATATGCATGTGCCTTTATCAAATAAGAAAATGCAAACAAAACATTACATAATAAATTTCAGACATATAACAATTTCAGGATGAACAATACAAGAATTTCAAAGGACTAATATAAAGCTCAATTGAAGAAGAATTTAGCAGAAATCAAATTTCCAATAGGATAAAAATAAAATAGGCAAAACCCAACAAAGTTTTCAATTCTGATAGAATTTGAATGGTACATTTCCTGAATTGTTTGAGTAACCAAGCATGCTCCAATTCACTAAAAATGGGTGTCATTGGAAAGCTGTATCAATCTATTTTTAGATGAAATAAAAACAGGAAGTTACAACAAATAGAGTAAAGGAATGTTAGAATTGATCATCTCTGTTTTGTAGAATTGATAGGATCAATTTAAATAGATGTTTCAGAAGGCAAACATACTTCAAAATTTCCAAATTATATGTTAAAAGAAAGATAGGCGAATCTAGTTTCCAAAGAACTAAGTTTTACATAATTTAGAATTTTCACTAGAGAGTTATGATCAATTTAGTAATAGAAGGTAAGAATTAATTATCTTTGTTTTGCAGAATTGATAGAATCAATTTAAACAGATTTTTCAAAAGGCAAACGTACTTCAAAATTTCTATATTATATGTCAAAAGAAAGATATGCGAATCTAGTTTCCGAAAAACTAAGTTTTGCATAATACAGAATTTTCACTAGAGAGTTATGAGCAATTCAGTAAAAGAAGGTCAGAATTGATCATCTCTATTTTGCAAAATTGATAGAATTAATTTAAATAGATGTTTCAGAAGGAAAACATACTTCAAAATTTTCAAATTAGGTGTCAAAAGAAAGATATGCGAACCTAGTCTCCAAAGAACTAAGTTTAACATAATTCAAAATTTTCACTAGAGAGTTATGAGCAATTTAGTAACAGAAGGTCAGAATTCATAGTATCTGTTTTACCAAATATATGAGGTCTTTTCATTCAATTGTTTGGATATGTAAATTTACTCCAAATCTTTCAATTTTTTTGTCAAAGAAAGTTCTATAAGTCTCCTTTCGTATGAAAGAGGTTTTTCCTCAATCCAAAATTGGTGCAAAAATTTATGGTCAAACGAGTACTAAAAGGTCAAAATCTGAAAATTTTCAGATTCAACATCTGATGTATAAACGGCATAGATATCTTACATGCAGCCACAATCTCCCAATTTTCTCAAAATCAAGGTGAAAACAAGGATCAAAATTTATCTCTAGGATGGGTTAGAACACTTGCCTTAAAAAGTTTTGATTTCCAAATGTGGTGGATTTGATACAAAGCTTTAAGCCAAGATAAAACTTCTTCTTCTTCAATTCTTTCTCTTTCTCTTCTCCTTCAATTCCTTCTTCTCTTCTCAAGTTACGTTGGCTGCAAAGTTTCCCTCAATTGTGCCTTAAATTACTTAGGTTTGGCTCATGCTAAAATAGTGAGGTGACAAGCATGCATAGAGGTTTAGGTGTCATCTTAAGAATAAATGTAAGTGGCTCATCCTTGCTAATGACATATGTCCTCCATTTTATTTTTTTTTATTTTTTTATTTTTAGTGTGAATCTTTCACAAATCACCTTCAATTAGTGAGATTCACATTTTGGTCCCTTACAATATTTTTAATATATAAAAAAAATATTTAGTGCTAAAGAATTATTTTTAAAAAAATCCTCATATTTACAAATAAATATTTATAAATTTTCAAAAAAATAAGGGGTGTTACAAAGGTAGAGACCTATAAAGCAAGGCTAGTGGCTAAGGGGTATCGTCAAAGGCAAGGTGTTGACTACGACGAAACCTTCTCACCCGTAGCAATGCTGAAATCCATCAGAATTCTATTGGCTATTACAGCACACTATGAGTATGAGATCTGGCATATGGATGTGAAAACTGCATTCCTCACTGGGAACCTCGAGGAGGAGGTGTATATGATGCAACCCGAGGGATTCGTGTCCAAGAACTGCTCAGATAAGGTGTGTAGGTTGCTTAGATCCATTTTGGACTAAAGCAAGCTTCTCGAATTTGGAACATAAGATTTGATGAGGCAATCAGATCTTATGACTTCGTTAAGAATGAAGATGAGCCTTGTGTGTACAAGAAGGTAAGTGGCAGCGCTATCACCTTTTTGGTGTTATATGTGGATGATATCCTGATCATTGGGAATGACGTAGGAATGCTATCCACAGTAATAGCTTGGTTATCTAGACACTTCTCCATAAAGAACTTAGGGGAAGCATCCTATATCTTGGGGATTAGAATCTATAGAGATAGATCCAAGAGGATGCTTGGCTTGTCCCAGTCCAGGTACAAAGAAACCATTGTCAAAAGGTTTGGCATGAAAAATTCCAAGAGAGGTCTCATACCGATGAGACATGGGATATGATACCTTATGCCTCAGCAATAGGGTCTATCATGTATGTCATGCTATGTACTAGGCCTGATATAACACATGCTCTAAGTGTCACGAGCAGGTATTAGGCGAATCCAGGCTTGGAGAACTGGAAAGCAGTAAAGTGTATCCTTAAGTACTTGAGAAGGACTAAGGATCTTTTACTAGTATATGAAGGTACTAGCCTTAAGGTTGAAGGCTACACAGACTCAAGTTTTCAGTCTGATGTCGATGATAGCAAGTCAAATTCGGGGTATGTGTACACCTTGAATGGAGGAGCAGTTTGCTAGAAGAGTTCCAAGCAAGATACTACTGTTGACTCGACCACAGAGGCGGAGTACATTGCTGCATCAGATACAACAAAGGAGGGAGTCTGGGTGAAGAAGTTCATCATAGATTTGGGAGTTGTACCGGGTAGCGAGGAGCCGATCTCCTTATATTGCGACAACAATAAGGTGATTGCTCAAGCGAAGGAACCTAGGTCTCATCAGAAATCTAAGCATGTTCTGAGGAGGTTCTACCTTATCAAAGAGATTGTAACCCAAGGAGATGTAGCAGTGGAAAGAGTTTCATCCGAAGATAACATTGCAGATCCACTGACAAAGCTGTTGTTTCAGATTGTCTTTGAGGGTCACAGGGGTCTGATGGGGATCAGACACATAGGTGATTGGCTTTAGGTCAAGTGGGAGATTACTAGTCATAGGTGCCCAGCAAGCCAATCACGTGAGTGATGGCACGTGTGACTTGATACAGAATCTTTTTGCTTATTATATTTTGCCATATATCACTTTATAACTATTGCATATATGCACATATATATTGTGATGTCCTTGGATTTGTGCAATGGGAATCGGATCATGATGAGATCACGAAAATGAGATCGATTCACCTTTAAACACATATCCTAAATAATCCCGGTCATAGGTTACTCGAGAGGGACATCGTGATAACCAGACAAACTGGTGTGCTGTATACCTGTCTATATGATGGATGCAGCTGGTCTCATAGCTGCTCGTGTAGGGACATTAGGATACAGTACAAGTGCTCATTGGAGAATGAGTTCACTGATTGATCCGCTTACGGAATGCTGGATGGTTGATGATGCCTTATTGTCATACAGTGATTCCGTAGTCCTAGTGGTATATCTAGTTCTTAGACTTGAGACACCAAGGATGTCCTGTATGAGTGCTCCACTCTTTGATACCAGACTTATAGGTTTGGCTGTCCTAGATCTAGTACGGCTGGTCATTGGGAGTGGTAATCAACCTTACGAGAGCTATTGAGTGTCGATAGAGGATCATCCACTCTCGGCGTTATGAGAGGAATATCCCATGTGTTCTTGCTCAGACAAATCCCTAGCCAGGGTCATTCGGGTTGAGAGGGAAAGAGTTCTCCAAGACAATCCGATTAGGGCGAGACTCGAGTAGAAACTGTATGAGTCTGACAGCACCATGCTCGATGTACGGTCTCTAGGATATTAGATGGATGAGGGACTATAGGTACACGGTAACTGAGGACAAACAGGTCTAAAGGATTGGATTCCCCTATATCGTCTGGGGACTACAGCGTAGTGGCCTAGTACGTCCGTAGTCGATGAGTCGAGTGAATTATTACAGAGATAATAATTCACTGAGTTAGAAGGAGTTCTGACAAGTATGACTCACGGCCAGCTCGATATTGGGCCTAGAGGGTCACACACATATGGTAGGCATTGCGATGAGTAGAGGTTCGGATATGAGATATCCGATGGAGCCCTTGTCTTATTGGATATCCAATAAGCCCCTGAATTATTGAATCTCATAGACGAGATCCAATAAGAGCCCATGAGAGATTATTGGATAGAGATCCACTAATATAAAAGGCTTGGGTTATTGGATGCAGATCCAATACCCACTAGGGGAGGATCCATTAGGGTTTGACAGGGGACCTCTATAAATAGGAGGGATTCAGAGCCTCATAGGTTAGAGCCTTTGCTTGCCCCTCCTATTCTCCTTCCCCTCTCCACCTCAGAGCAGGCATGGAGTTTTGAGAAGCGTCGTCGCAGGCCTACTGTGTGGATCGCCGCTAGAGAGGAGGACACTTGACCGCCTTCACCCTCTCCTAAATATCTGCAAGGAAACAAGGATATACGATCTCCCTAGGTAACACAATCTACTCTATACGTAGTTTTTCAGTTTCGTGGATTTTGCGCACCAATCTTCGCACGACGACGAACATCTCTTTGGGAATCGGGGATTTTGTTTTCTTGTTCTTCCGCTGCGTATGTGATGTCGCCCCTAAGATTTTCCAACAGAGATAGTAGCCTCAAGGTTGAAGGCTACATAGACTCGAGTTTCTAATCTGATATCGATGATAGCAAGTCAAATTCGAGGTATATGTACATCCTGAATGGAGGAGCAGTGTGTTGGAAGAGTTCCAAGCAAGATACTACAACTGACTCGACCATAGAGGCGGAGTACATTGCCGCAACAAAGGCAACAACGGAGAGAGTCTGGATAAAGAAGTTCGTCACATATTTGGGAGTTGTGCCAAGCAGCGAGGAGCTGATTCCCTTATATTGTGAGAATAACAGTTAATTGCTCAAACGAAGGAACTCAGGTATCATCAGAAGTGTTCTGAGGATGTTCCAACTTATTAAATAGATCATGGCCCGAGGAGATATAATAGTGGAAAGAGTTCCATTTGAAGATAACATCACAGATCCGTTGATAAAGCTGTTGTCTTAGATTATCTTTGAGCGTCACAGGGGTTTGATGGGGACACATAGATGATTTGCTTTAGGTCAAGTGGGAAATTGTTAGTCATAGGTGTCCTACAAGCCAATCATGTGAGTGATGGCACGTGTAACTTGACACACAGTCATTTTGCTTATTATTATTATTTGATATTTTATCACTTTATATTGCTTGTTATATATATATATATATATATATATATATATATATATATATATATCTGTGCAATGAGAATCGGATCGTGATGAGGTCACGATAATGAGACCGATTCACCTTTAAACACAAACCCTAAATAATCCCGGTCATAGGTAACTCGAGAGGGACATCGAGATAACTAGATAGACTGGTGTGCTGTATACCCGTCTATATGATGGATGTAACTAGCCTCATAGCTGCTCGTGTGGGGACACCAGGGATATAATATATGTGCTCATTGGAGGAGTTTACTGATTGATCTGCTTATGAAATGCTAGATGGTTGATGATGCCTTATAGTCAGATAGTGATTATATAGACTTAGTGGTATATCTGGTCATTAGAATTGAGACATTAAGAATGTCTTGTATGAGTACTTCACTCTTTGATACTAGACTTATAAGTCTGGAGGTTCCAGATCTAGCACAACCGGTCATCGAGAGTGGTATCCAAACTTTCGAGGACTATTGAGTGTTAATAGAGGATCATCCGATCTTAGTGTCATGAGAGAAATATTCAATTTGTTCTTTCTTAAACAAATCCCTAGCTAGGGTCATTCGGATTGAGAGAGAAAGAGTTCTTCGGGAGAATCCGATTAGAGCAAGACTCAAGTAGAAACTATATGGGTTTGACAATACTATGCTCGATATATGGACTCTAGGATATTAGATGAATTAGAGACTATAGGTATATGATAACTGAGGATTGATAGGTCCAATTGATTGGATTCTCCTGTACGTAGTGGCCTAGTACGTCCGTAGTCGATGAGTCGAGCGAATTATTATCGATGTAATAATTCACTAAGCGAAAAGGAGTTCTAACAAGTATGACTCACGACCAGCTCGATATTGGGCCTAGAGGGTCACACACATATGATAGGCGTTGCGATGAGTAGAGGTTCAAATATGAGATATCTGCCGGAGCCCCTATCTTATTAGATATCCAATAAGCCCCTGAATTATTGAATCCTATGGATGAGATCCAATAAGAAAGAGATTATTGGATAGAGATCCAATAAGAGAGATTATTTGATAGAGATCCACTAATCTAAGAAGCTTGGGTAGTTGGATTAAGATCCAATACCCAATATGGCAGGATCCAATAGGGTTAAGTTGATAGGGGACCTCTATAAATAGAAGGGAACCAATGGTTCATAGGCTAGAGCCTCTTTGGGTTGTCATCTCCTATTCTCCTTTCCCCTTCTCCTCCTCAGATAACAAGCCTGAAGATTTGAGGAGTATCGTTGCAGCCCTGCTATGTGGATCACTATTAGAGAAGAGGGCGTTTGACTTCCTTGTTTGACTTCCTTCATCATCTCCTACAGATTTGTAGGGATTCAAGGATATACGATCTCCCTAGGTAACACAATCTTTAATATATGCAGTTTTAAGTTTCGAGAATTTTGTGCACTAATCTTCACACGACAACGAACATATATTTGAGAAATTTGGAGATTTTATTTTCTATTCTTTCGTTGCGCATGTGATGTCGCCCTCGAGATTTCCCCACATTGGTCTGAGAGGACAAGTCGCCTTGCCCATGGGATGTTCCAACGTGACCCCTCCAATGCTTAAGTTAGAGGGATGGGGGAGGAGAGAGTTAATAGTATTTATAAAAGTGTAATGTTCACTCGCTTGCCCCTGTTTAGCCTAGATTTGGTTTTTATACCTGGGCACCTGACAGCAAGGACAAGGATTGGTGAGGGTGCCCCCTACCTTGCTTGTTATGAGACATTAATGGAGGTGGCATACCGATGTGTTATCTCGAGATCGACATTAACATTGAGCGATCGGGAGGGTGGTCACTATCTAACCTTTTAGTCACTTTGAGTCACACAAGGAGTGATCCCTCCTTTAGTCATCTGAACGGGAGGTGTCAGGGAGTCGAACCATGCCATCAATCATTAATGCAGGGGCGTGGCCATTTCTTCAATTGTGGTGTCAGCCAAGAGTGGGTCTTGCGAGCTTTCTTTGGGAAGTCGGGACAAAGGGATCATGGGTTGATCCCCTATTGATGGCTGCAAAGAGTTGATGGGGGCTCCCATACTTTTACTTAGGTGGCCTCCTTCGGATGGTGGGATGAATTGGTGGTGCTAGTACTTTCTCTCTCACTTAGTATAGTTATATAATCAATTCAAGTGTATATCAGTAGTATCCTCCATATGCTATGATATTTGAAACTATAAATTTAAATCTTGATAAAAAACTAGTATCAATAATCTATTGGTCTAATATGATCATATATTGAGTAGTACACAGACCTGTACCACTTAGTATCATCCAAAAGGATCATATATAAATAATACAGATCAATGTTAGACCATGTATTTAGGTAGACGTAAGGTCCTACAAAATAATATATGTAAAGATAGGGACTCATATAAAATAATAAAATAAATAATGCTTTAGCTCAAAATTCGTGTCCAGAACTAACTCATCATATTTGTCTCTTTCAGAAAATCTAACTTATGAGCCCAGGTTCATCAAACACTTTCAAGTATCAAAGTAATATCCTCAGTAGGAGAATAAAGACATGCACTTGCCAGAATATGGAATGAAAGTCTTGTTAAATGACCCACTTCCATTGAATTGGTAACTTTGCCCATTTCTTGAAGGATGGTATAAGTGGCTACAAGAAAGGATTGTAGTTGAGCTCTTTCTATATATAGGATAAAGGCTAGTAACAACACCAATGCATATGTTCACTACAGCATTGAAGGGTGAGATAATGCTACTACCATCACTCTATCCCTTGTCTTTGTAACTCAAATGGAAGCTACTTATTCAGGAAGAGCCCCTAGTAACCGAGAGCAAACCAAAATTTGTTTAACCGTGTTAGATAGTTCATTCACACCATTGTAGCTGCGTAGGTCAATAATTCTCTCAAGATGATGTAATGCAACAAATGACTGTTCTGGTTCTGAATGACCCAACATTATACAGAATAAACCCACCAATAAAGTCTCATTATCAGTTTACTGCTAAGGTTATCAATGCTCCTTTCATGATAGCCATTTATCAGTCTACAAATACTATGAAATTTTTAGTGCATTACAATAGAAAATTAAACTTATAGAACATAGAGAAGAAACCATAGGAGAAAGTAATGTTCTCAAGCAACTTGAATAGAAAATCAAGCATAGCAGATGCCACTTGCCAATAAAGAGATATCAAGATGTGAGCTACCCTGGATATTTTATTAACCAATGCTTGCATGTGCTCAACAATAATCGATTTAAGCACACAAAAAATAATAGCCTTGGCGTTTCTAGCGACATGACATATCAAAGGAATAGTACTTTTTGTAACATGAAGATGGTTCAGATAATGACCACAAACCAAGGTCAACAAACTAGAAGAGGATATCTGGAACAACAATATTGCATGGAAGAGAGTTTAGTTGTATACCAACAACTTCCAAATTATTTCTCCAAACTCACCAAACTGTTTTCTCATATTTGAGAATAACATATGCAGGTGAGGAGAAAATACTTGAAATAATAGTTTAGCATCTGACTGATGGATACATCTGACTGATGGATATGAATATGCAGATTAAAAATTCTTTTACTAAATTATCGATAAGTGCTAACTCATCCGCAAAAATTGATAAAAAAATGATAAAATTTGTGAAAGATCAGAGGTAATAAACATGTGTCCCTTCAAGTATTGCTTTGCATTTCAAGATACTGACACCCATCCTAAAAATCTAGAAAATGGACATATGCAACTTGAAAATCTGGATATTTTCTGCATCCACGATAAATGTGGAATAAAGTTCTGTAGATGAAACCAGCACTTTTGATGCCAATGGGATATGTCCGTTCATCATTTCCAGAAGATGTTATTATTAATCTTTCAAGAAGTGCCCAGCACCTTTGCAGCCCATGTAACTTTTCCATTTCAAGCTGTATGTTGCTTGCTTTCAGTTGGGTGTACAAAGTTGTAATTTGTCCACTAAGATTTGCAGCTGACTGCAGTATAATGTCATTAACATTCTCTACAGAACAGGATAACTCAGTTGCAGAATGCAGTAGAAAGAGGGGAGACTCTGAAGGAGGATTACAAAGTGACAAAGCAATGGTTGATTCTGCCTAATCAATGTTGCCACATCAGCTGATTCAATGTCGACTTGTGATATTTCCAAAGCCTGCTGATTACCTTCAAAATAATATGTACAAGGTTTTCCCAAGAGCCAAAATTCTCCCAGATTCGAGGTCCAGTTTAGCGGAAGCAGAATTTGTAGAACAGTTATATCTCTTTTACTTTCAAGATAAGCTATTGTCTCCAGATTGACATTACATCTCTTAAGGTCTTTATAAAACACCACTAATCCATTTTTATTCTTGAATTTGGATCCAATGATTTTCAAAGAATGAGTTGACATAACATTCTGTAGCCAAGAGTATGGCTTCTATTGCAGCTTCATGGCTTTCTAGGGTCATGTCATGCTGGGAACACAAATCAACTGCCAAATGTTCAAATTGGGAAGCCCTATATACCGAATCTTGATAGTTTACAAGTTGTAGATAATATGCTTGTGAATACAAGTAATCAGCAAAGAAACCAATATTCTGAAAGTTGTTATTTGAAATCTTATTCACCTCTGAAACACCACAAGCGAAATTCAATCTGATCCAGTCCCTTGGAAACACTTGTCAAAACAATTTTTGACAGATCTCTAGGAGCAAACTACAGATTAGCATCTTGGAGTACATCTTTTCTTGTGGCAGCTTTAGATGCATCAATCTTTCTCTTTGCTTCATCCAGATTACTGGATGTGCTAGAAGCCCCATGAGAACATATCACAAAGTCAGAAGAAACAGCTAAAGACTCTTGATCAGCCACCTTAGGAAATGAACATTTGTAAAGGTCAATATCTAAAGGAAATGACATATGTGACCCCAAAACAAAAAGGAGTACAAGTATATTGTCAGCTAAATGAAAACCAAGTAATGTAACAACCAACAAGGTGCATTTGATAATATTCTTTTTGTTGCAGGGAAAAAAAAACAAAAAATAATTTCTTCTTTTTTGACTCTCACATCTTTTTAAACTACAGTCTTCACCGATCACTTCATTCTCTCTCTTTGCATCTCCAAAAATAAGCACTATAAAGTATAAACTATAAAGATGTTAAAGTTTTTTTTATTTTTCCTATGATATTATCATATACTGTTACAGTAGACCTTGGTGCGATAGATCCACGTCTCCATTCAGATTCCACAAAAGGAAGAATGGCAGGCCTTCATAATGCAGTACATATAACATTGAATGCAATACAACAGTTCTTCTATTTCTCCAAGTGTATATCATAAGCAGAAGTTGTATTCTTTGTTCCAGTAATCACAAGATCAAGGAAGGGTTCTAGCATCTCCAAAAGAAATAGAAGCCTATGTTCAAATTCCTACACGGATGGTAAAAGCATCATCTATCTGACTGGAAAGAGTAAGCAAAATTATGCTTGATACTTCAATAGGTCAAACCTTATATTTTGACAGTACATCATCCATATGCCCAGACAAGACCAACAAGATATATTTCAAAGCAAGGATTGAAATACCATATCATACCGGTGTTTCGAGGTTGGTTCGGTATGGTACGGTATGACATACCAAGCGGTACGCCTAATTTAGGTGTAATGGAGTTTAGGATAACACAAATATGAGAAAAAAAAAGTTTGAGATAGTTTAAGAGAGTGAGAATAAAATGAAGTGAAATAGGAGAGAAGAAGGGTTTAAAAACATGAGAAAGGGTCGAAATCGACCGTTACCGAGCTGTGCCGGGCGGTAACGGACAATCCGCATACCGATAACCTGTCGGACTGGCACGTACCGTCCGTACCGAGCGGTACCATTCAAATTGTATACCTTGCTTCAAAGCAACATAAGCATGGCTAGCAGATTATGAAAACACCTGGTAGGGACATTATGAACAAAGTCAACCAAACATGAAGCATGAAAATAAGTGCATAATCTGTCATACGAAAGTGTATCAAGATTTTTTTTCCTTTTCTTGAATTTTTATTCAGGAGGAAGTGGATAAAATTTGGATAATAACTGGGGTATTGTGACAAAATTCATAGTTTCTTGAGCACACACAGATGAAAGATGGATGTCACATATAGGGTTCATGAACTAAAAAGTACTAAATGATAATGACTAGAACTAAAGGACTTGCAGGATTTGAATAAACCAACCATAGCTAATTCCAAATTCACAGGTAGGATCCTTATTGTTTCATGCATAAAAGCTACATGAAAAAAATCTTATCCTACATAAGAAACATGATCCACCATAAGTAAATAACAGGAAATGCTCTTTTCGTCAAATGTGCCTGCAGAAAATGTGACACTAAAAATATTCCATCGTAGGTTCTTAGAAGTTAGAATATATGGTTCCATAAAGAAAATGTTTTATTGTACCTTAAAAACTTCATTAGTCTTAGAAACAACATAGTGAAAGTGTGCAAGAGCGCTGTCACATGCATGTTGGTAGCTGCAATGTGTGGAACTCACAAAGAGACATTTTCATACTAAAACCTGTTGCTAAATACATGCCACAGAAACAAGGTATTGCATCAGGACCCAACTGATTTTTTTTTGACCAATTGTGCATATAAAAAAAAAAGCCTGATGAAATCAGTAAAAAATTAAGATCATAATGCAATAAGTATCAGTAAGATCTTAGTACCTAATCAAATGCAAGGTCCTTGGCCAGTCTATAAATTATAATATATGATACAACTTATTATCCTATTTTGTAATCTTGATAAAATCAGCTCTGCGAAATCATAGAGTCAAGATGTATCCTGGACATAACTGTTAGTGAAATTGGATAATAACTGGGGCATTGTGATGAAATTCATAATTTCTTGAGCACACACAGATGAAAGATGGATGTCACATACAGGGTTCATGAACTAAAAAATACTAAATGACAGTAACTAGAACTAAAGGACTTGCATTCACAGGATTTGAAGTGTATATTTTAAGTGTATATTGGTATCTAAGAAACATGTAAAAAATAATCTGCTACCCATTAAGAAATATATAGCTTTCCAAGACACAACAGTAGTTATATTGGCCCATAAAAGTCCCATAAGAGTTGAGCACAACACTACAAAGAACTCTGTACAAGGCTGTGTCATAGTTGTATCATCAGAACACTCAAACAGTAGGTTCTTTATTGGCACTCTAGAAAAAAAGGAAAACTACAATCCAACAGACAAAATTTTCAGTTTCACAATAACTGTTATCATGATCATGATCAAATTCAAGAGATCAAGGTTTTATTCAAGTGTACAAATGACTGATATTGTCGGAATCTTCACAATAAGGTAATAGATGGATCACAAAATAACATCTATGATAGGTCATAGAAAGTGTTTTTTTAGTTCATCAGGATGGTCATGTCAGTACAATACATGTCGATCAGCACGGTTTAAACATATGGCTGGAACAAGCCTTGTGCTTGATTGTGTGTTCAGGGACATCCTTGGTATAAAACCAAACACCATGCTAGTATTATACTAGCATGACATAGCTCGACAATCATCAACCACTGCTGGCAAACTTGAAATATTATCATACATCATCAAATGGTGAAACTAATTGCCATCTGAACAATCATCATCAAATATTATACCACAGCAGAACAAATTGCCTCTGAACTTCATAGTCTTTGTTATGCTAGGGCTATGATGTTCAAATCAAATAACATTTTTCTCAAAATGAGAAGATTATTTCACGAGAAAATTAATGATTGATAATTTGATCATCCACAATAAATCACAATGTATTGAACACAAAAAAAGTCAGATCTGCACCAAGAAATGATCAAGTACTCATCAAACATAGATAGTTTTAATTGCTTACGTTAGATAATTCACCAAACATTATTTATATATTTTCATGATGAATAGGTTAATTATGATGAATCATGATTTATATACATCTACCTATTCTAACATTAAATAAATACCAAATTTTGTCACATTAAATAGTAAACATTATACATTGATACATGCCCATATCCATCATATCAATATCTTGCACTTGTATCCATGACTTCATAACCAACCAACCAACCAAACGAGCATTCATTATAATAAAGAATTAAGCCTTCATAACAGTAATAAAAACAAGAAGAATGATGGAATTACTTGAATAACACCAAGAGGTCCTCCGGAAGTTCAATTGCAAGATCAACCTGAAAAAGGGTCGATGCAGTTACAAAAATACAAGTTGTTGACTTAATATGTAGACTTATTATGGGAAAAGATGAAACCTTTGCAGTAATTGTATATATCCATGGTGATAATGGTCCAAAGCATAAATCAATCAATACACATGCTGCTTTTGCCTGAAGATTGAAAAATAAATGCTTACTAAGAAAGCCAAAAAGTAAGTTGTCTATTCATAATTAAACTTGGTATGAAACCAACAAACACGAGATGATAAGAATGAAGACAGATAGCCCGCACAAGCATTAAGAAGATGACGATGAAATTATTATTATCTGCAACAACAGATTAATATGAATTGTTGAGACTTTTGATAAGAATACAAATGCATGTAACGTATATCACCCAGATGCATCACTGCTGAACCTGAGAGAGAGCATGCTGGACAGAAGGATGTTTCGACAAAGAAAAACTATCATCAACTTGATTTAGGAGGCTAATTGGAGGAAGACGTGCCATCAAATGAAAGGAAATCAGAATCCATCCAAATTAATTAATATATAAACTAGTAAAAGGTGTTAAAAGTTTTAACTTAAAACAGAGACCTTTCACCTGGAAGCAGTGCTTGTATAAGTGGTAATAGGGACGAAAATTTTGAATTACTGTTAGCCAATTTGCAGAACAGGAGAAGCTATCTATTCATTATAAAAGAATGTAAACACTCGGCAATTTAGTTACAGAAGCAGACTCCTGGTGGCTAAAAGTTATTCCAATAGGAAAAAAACAGGATAATTAGTTTAAAAAACATTATAGGGTAGGTGATCATTTAGAACATACTTGTGAAGCACATCCAAATAAGACATGAGGACTGCCTTCTTCCGCTGCAGATATATCCAAGACATTCAAATAAGAAGCATCCTAATAATCTTCAGTTCATTTGAATTCTTCCCCAAACAAGCTCAAGTAATCATTAAGTTGCATGTGCCTGGTTACTTCAGTTTTAACAATTTCATCAAATATTGAAGACAGACCCAACTATTCAAGTACAAAATTGCCAAATCAGGTTGTAAATTGATTTGATAAGAAACCATATCCATTCACATAATATGCATGAAAAAATAATTTAATTAACATTAGTTTCTTCATAAACTTATTGTGGAATCCTCTAAACTAAGAAAGAACACTTTTGAACACGTGGAAAGCCAAAAAGCAAAAGAATTTCTATTAAGTAATATGGAACACATCATCTATAATTATTTCAATGTTTGACACAAAATATTACAGAACAAAATGCAAAGAAGAAACAGAAGAACATCTGTAACTAACAATGTGGAGACTTGTCCTTGTAAATGGCAGTCCAAATCCTTTGAGAAATGGACCTGCATAGCCATCGTGTCTCTCACAATTCAATTGGAGATTCATATATGTCATTGCAGCTGCCAATAAAAAGTTAAAAAAAAAATTAACCATCAAGTTTTAGTTCACAAAGTCAAATAAAGTGGAGTAGTTTATCTCATCATGTTCCAAGGATTGTCAATCTTGATCCAACCAATTTAGAATGGTACCACCCGGTACGGGCGATACGTACCGATCCGACGACATACCGATACGCGAACCGCCCGCTACCAGATAGAACATGCTAGAGTGCTACAATGCTACAGTAAGAGGAAGAAATATTTAAAACCGCTCGGTAATAGTGATACAGTGCTCCAATGGTCAAATTGACTGTTGGAACCCTTTCTTATGGTATTTAAACCCTTCTTCTCCTTTATTTCACTCCATTACATTCTCATACTCTCTTAAACTATCTCAAACTCTTTTTTTCTCACATTTGTGCTCTCCTAAACTCTACAAAACAACGATTTGTGAATTGAATCGAGGCTAATTTAGAAAGATTAAGAGGAAGAACTTTCTAATCAAGAGGTATGTTTACATAAGGATAATCCGTACTGAATTGAAATACGAACCTTGCATAAGATATTCTTCAAAGCCTGAAAAAAATATGTGATACTATTCTTACCTAATTTACATTGATTTTACTAAACTTATGCTATTACTATATTTATTTCTAACTTAAAAATCCTATCCTAACTTTTTTTTTTATTTTTAGGTATTTTCGGAGGGTCTTACACCTAAATTAGGTGTACCGCTTGGTACACCCTAGCGTACCGCTCGGTATACAGTACTGTACCATACCGAGCCAACCTCGAAATACTAATACGGTACGGTATTGCATACCTTGATCCAACCTATAAAATTTCACCATTAAGAACCTTATCCACATGCTGTGGTTTCCCGTCCTAACAATTATCATCCATAGAAAGCATACTTGTTGGTTTCTTAGATGAGTAACTTACATTATGGACAATGCTAGTTCATGATATATAAGTTACATAGTCCCGATATTTGCATGTTAGTCCATAAAAGACGTCACTTAAATCAAGGATTGAAATTTTGTACCATACCAAAATTTCAAGACTAATTCGATACGGTATGATACTATATACCGAGTGGTATATTTTGGTATACCGCTGTGTGTGTGTGTGTGTATATATATATATATATATATATAGGTAAACCGCACAGTTTACCTCTATGCGGGGCGACGTCGCAGATAAAAAAAAATTATGAAATCTAAAAAACAAAAATATTGCGATGATGCCCGAGGCGACATTACCCAAGAAGAGAAGAAAAAAAAAAAAATCTTCGCTTCTCTCCGCCCCACAAGCCGATGCATCTTCTCCCGCGCACAGATGAGAAGTCGACAGGCGAGGAGGAGAGAGGTGACATCCAGGTTCTACCTTTATTTCCTATTTCTTTCTTCATCTTCTCCCTCTTCTTTCTTCTCCCTCGATCACCGTCGATAATAACACCTCAATCGATAACGATAATGCCTTAATTGATGGTACCGCTCGGTAGCGGGCGGTCCGTGTACTGGTCTATTGACGGACCGGTATGTACCGCTCGGTACGAGCAGTATCATTCGGTATTGCAGACCTTGATTTAAAGAACTAATGGGCACTTTAAATGTTAGAATTAGGAACAGAAAACTCTATTTCTCATAATAACTGGAGAGGTCAATATACGTTGCATCAATTTATTGTGACGGACTAGTCTTACCATGAAACAGTTAGGATCATGCTTATGAGTACTAACATGTTTTCAACACTGGCTTTTTATGGCCTTAAGCAACCCTCCACCTTTTTCATTCGGGCTTGGGACCGACATTGGCGGTGTTAGAAACATTAGTACTCATAACAAGAAATCAAGTAAAGAAACTAATTTTCTTTGAGAAAGATCAAAATTGAAACACCTAGAAGGAATTTAAAAGTGACAATTGTAGATCCGAAAAATAAGTATACTTCTGTCTAATTAGACAACAAAGAGGCCTTTGAATCATGGCACTACTCGCTTTTTTAAACCTAACAATGAGAAACATTTTTTTGCCAACACATAAAAACATAAGAAAGTTTGTTTTCTCTATGGCTGTGATTTTGGTGGAGAAAGGGGGAAATTAAGCATAGCCATCTCTGAACATATCACTAACCTATGACACAACGACTTCCAATGCAGAAAAACCTAGAGAAAATGAAGTTCTCGATTGAGGCATTCACATCAACATAATAACTCTACTAGATTGAACATGTTTCATCTTGTTTACAACTAAGCAAAAATTTATTTACGTCTAACACATACTTATATAAGATAAATTTGTCCATTTAAATTTGTTCCTCCTAACCTTGCCTCCTGCCTAACGTTCAAGGTGAGAACATTTTTAATTAACCTAGTCTATTGGTACTCCATTTGTGGTAAGGAAACCCAACTATATAAATATTTATCCTATTTGTTTCATGAAAGATGCAATCTTTATGTAACTTTTATTCAATTTTCAGATCCATATATCAACTGGGTAGCTTGTCCTAATATCTTAATGAGGGAATGCCTTGGAAGATCAAGAGATAGCTCCATTAACAAGTGTACTAAAATAAAAAAAATCAGAAATTAAGAAAATACGGGAAGACTCTTTCAGATAATAATTTATATAAAAGAAGACAATTAAATTGATTACACTATCATGGACTTGAGTTAAAGAGACATATATTGTAATACAAAAAAAATGTTCAAATTTTGTCACACCATCGAGGAATTAAGTTATATCTTTTTTCTTGTTGTGATCAATTGCAACTTTTATTTCGGCATATCCTAAGAGTTTTGCAAGAATATATAGAATTTTTGAAACTTGAATCATATAATGTAAACTATCCGTCCGACCCATTATTTATTTACTTTTGTCTAGATTAGTTGACATAAACTAATTAGACATCTTGTTTCTTTCTGTAGGATTTCATTCCAATACTTACATTTTTAGTTTAGCAATTTAAGATCCAATATACAAAAGCCAAAAACTTATAATGAATAACAAATATATGTTCAGGACAAGGATTATAATGAATAATAAATGAATGTTGAGGACAAGGATTGAAATTTCATACAATATCGGAGTTTTGAGATTCGCTCGGTACGATATGGTACTGTATACCGAGAGGTACATTTGATATCTATATATATATATATATATATATACACATATATATATACATATACATATATATATATATAACATAAAAAGGGGCGATTGCCTCGTCACCCTTTTTGGTGCGGGGGGAGGGTTTTTCTCCTACGCGGGCAAAAAAACAAGCGACGTCCCTTTGGTTTACTTATAAATTAACATATGACTTCTAAATTTTTTGGAAAATCAGTTCACTTAGTATACCAATAAAATGCATTGAAGTAATTCTTGAAATAATTGAACTCTTCAAAACAATTTGCAATATTTCATTAACAAATTCAGAAGGCTTAACAGAGAGAGAGAGATGGGGGACCAATTCACTAATTCAAATGAAGGTAAAGTGTGTGTTTAAGCTAAGCTTCTGGTTCGAATGATACATTGCCCCAAGATGTAAACGTTCAGAATCTTACGAGTTCTTCCTGCATTCTTTCATTTTGTTAGTTCATTTTTGACAAACAATATCTAGAATATCAGCTTGGATATATAAATTTGTCCACTTTTGGGAAAAAAAAGTACACTGGTTGTTCATTCATGTACAAATTCTCTCAAATTTTTATCCAAAGTGTGAGGCTTCAAGTCAAACACTAACAAGCACCTAGTAGATGGATCTTTTCTGGATGGCTCCACGTCAAGCACGAAATTTTCAAACCATTTGAAACACGAGGGAAACAAAAAAAATCTGACCAGTATGAATAACTATTATTCTGCATAACAAGGGTGAGCTAAGCATATGTGCATTAATAAAAAAAATACTAGATGATCTCATTGGTAATTTGTCAGACATTCATTCTCTTGTTCTTCGATGCATAATTTCACAACATAAAACTGATTTCTAGTTTTACAATTCAAACACCAATAACCACTAATCAAGAGAAAAAGAAGGTTGTATATAGTGGGTCTGTCGTACCGAGCCATACCGCCCGGTACAGGTGGTACGTACCGGTCCGACAGGTTGTCGGTACGCGGACCGACTGTTATCGGTCCGAGTGTACTGTAGTACTGTAGCAGTGCTACAGTACTCGGTACACCTAGGTGTACCGCTCGGTATACCGTACCGTACCGGTATCGAGCCCAGGTCGAAATACCGGTACGGTACGGTACCGTATTACGAACCTTGGTATATACACCATCCCCTTCTTGCAAAGGATGCACGCACCATTGGCCATGAGCTTCTTGTTTGTCTTGATCAGGCTCTGGAGTTTCCTGAGGATCATCAATCTCCACTGCATTAGCCTTGTCCATAAGGCCAATGATAGTTTACAAGATGTACATGACGATAGCAAGAGGCACAGAGGTAGAGGTGTTGGAAGGGATGGTAACTTTGGAGATGGAGACTTCAAATGCTTACCCAATATTCATTTTGTTTCTCCATTACATCCAACAAGACCATCAATATATTATTAAAAAAATGATGACTTCAATAATTCAATCGGAATTATCATGTCAAATTCAAACTTGGTACCACATGTGATATTACTGGAATCACAATAAATAATCACAACCGTTGCTACTACCTTAATCTCAGTAAACAAATTGGGAAGTTGGAAACAAGAAATACCAACTCAAAGGTCGGTGTTATACTTACAAAAGGAAAATTTCAGATATAGTGCTTGGATGCTGAAACTTGTGGTAAATGACCACAACAGCAGAATTGAAAAAATACTGAAATAGTAGCCATGTCATTAATTGGTGAACATTTATATGAAACATAACAAGCTTGTCTATCAAGCTCATGAACATTGCTACTACTCTTCTACAGCTACAACTGATTCAGCAAGATAAATCCCATAGACTGAAACAATCACAAATCAGAACCTTCAGATTCAATGAAGATCCTGTTAATCGGAAGGACCCGAACTACTCCACTATCACCATAATGAAGCATTTGTGAACTATTGATCTAGTAAGCTAACTTCCAAAATTTAGAACCTACATTATATCCCATTTGGCACCAGTTTTCTAGCCCTATCTTAGGATTAGAAGTGTATCTATGTTGCAGAAGACCTAGTCTATTCATGGAAAGACATATAAATTTGATATTTTTATTCATTTCACAGGGAAAAACATAATAAACAGAATTACAATGCCTCACCTTTATCAAGCTCATAGATTTATTTGTTTGGTATCTCTTTACTATTATGAAATATACTGTGGTTTACAGTTCTCTTAGGTTGAAATCAGGGTTTGCCGTACCGAGCCATACCGCCCGGTACGGGCGGTACGTACCGGTCCGACAAGTTGTCGGTACGCGGACCGCCCCGTACGCGGACCGCCCCGTACCGGTCAACTAACAATTTTTGTATTTTTGTGTTATATCACATCATATTGCGTTAAAATTAGTACCAATATTCAATTCATTCATGGAAGTTGGAAAGTACATGAAAAGCAAAAACAACTACATACAAACATAGCATACAAATCCAAGAGGGACGAGCATACGGGTCAACGATTAAGTTTTGATACCATATTACATGAAAAAATAAAAGAAGAAAAATAACATAAAGAATTACAGGGCATGACAATTTGCTTTATAAACAATAGAAGATGTTCATCAAAACTAAGTAGCTAGCTTTCTATTTAGTGATAAAAAATAATATGATATGAGCCAAAAGTGTCATGATTCAGTTATGCATCTACTTTTATACCCAAATCTAGTGATTCTACAAAGCCTAACCTATGGAGACTAAAAATAAAAGTTTCAAATTACCATATCAAAACGTAACTGATTGAGTGTACCTTCAAAATGTATGGATAAGTACATGTGTTTTAACCTGATTAAGAAGCATCTTTTATTGAGATATCAGTTGAATGCTGCACAAATATGTTCCAATTAACAACTAGCTTTGTACGATACCTTTATAATTTGCTTTGCTAGTCATTTCAATTTGAGTGAGATTTTATTTACACTTAATATTTCACATTGTACATTTACCATCATAGAATTACAAATTAATTATTTTAGAAGTAATAACATGATAAGCAAAAAGGACCGTAAAAATTACACAAGGATGTTCTTTGAGTATCGAGTTGAGTAAAGTCAATTTAGCTAAAGCATAGCAAACAATATAAAATGCCACATTATAAAACCTTATTAACTATAGTAATAATTGCATCATAAATGCATAAGAACTTCTTGCTAACAACACATCATAAAAATTTATAGTTCCAATGTTAAGGGCACAAAATTGCAGACTTGACTTCAGCAACATTTCAAGAGCTCATGTAAATCTCTCAATTTGGATAAGTGAACATAAACAAAAACTTCGGATCAGTGAGCATAACTAAAATCTTGATCACAAGCACTACAAAATGCTATTGGAAGTTGAATCTAGACAACATAAGAGCTAATAATCAAAGAAAAAACATTCTACCAAGTGACACTATCCCATAATTCCATATCCACATATTGCAATCGCCATCATCTGAGAAATGACCAAGCTGAAACCATCAGCAATTGAGTCCCAAATTTCATTAAGACAAACACACCAACATTAATACCTAAAGGTCGAGGAGAGGTCATAAATCATTGGAATTTGTCTGCATTAGCATCTACTTGATAGCAAATTTTGAAAATAAAAGAGAAACAACCCATATTAAGTGAGTGTCATCTGGTTACTAATCTTATCAAGCTATGACAAATAACAATCACCAAGAGAGAACTCTAAGATCACAAGAAAGGTAGCTTTGCATTTAATATTCCATTTAAAATCACAAAAATATTTAAAGATGGACATTTGTCTTCATGATTTCTTACTTCTTGAGATTCTCTTCAATTTTTTTTAAAAAAACTCTGACCTAGTTCCTAGCTCAGAGCAACATTAACATAACCAAAAAAACTGATAGCACCAACACTTGAGAGTAAATAAATCAAAATCACCCTTGTTGAAATTGTATGACACTCAATGGTTATAACCAATCATACAACATTTTAGAAAATGATAGTAGCTACCCATGATATCTTCACTTCTTGTTGTTGTTGGTACAATGAACAATCTGAATCTTGAACGAGGCAAATACACAGAGATGCACAAATTACTAAATATGGCATGTCACGTAAAACTAGATAACTGACATCAATAAAATATTTCCTATATAAGATTAGAGAATGGACTACATAACAGCAGAAAAAAAATATCTCAGATAGATTTATTTTCTGAATTTCTATATTCATGACCAAGGTCTGCAATACCGAATTATACCGCCCGGTACGGGCGGTACATACCGGTACGCAGACCGCCCGCTACCGAGCGGTACATTCAAAAAAATCTCATATCGAACGATACGATGTAATATCTAGCGGTAACGGTCGATTTCGATCGTTACCACACTGTAGCAGTGCTACAATGCTCCAACGGTCGTTACCACACTATAGCAGTGCTACAGTGCTCCAACGGTCAATTTGACCGTTGGAGCCCTTTCTCATTCTATTTAAGTCATTCTTCCCCCCTATTTCATTATACTCTCTTAAACTCTCTCTCAAACTTTTTTTTCTCTCCTAAACTCTACAAAACAACGATTTATAAATTCAATCGAGACTAATTTGGGAAGATTAAAAGGAAGAGCTTTTTAATCAAGAGATATATATTCGATTTCTTTAATTAGAGAGTAATTAAGATCTTTAAGATTATGATTAGTGTGTTTATGCATATTAAATATTGAATAATATTTATGATAGTAAAATAAGTTTAATTAAGTTTTATTAAAGTTATTTAATACTGTGATTAATCATTTTAATGATGATTTAATCAAAATTTATTCGATTTTATATCAATTCAATGTCTTTAATACCTATTAGGGTATTTGTCATGTTTATAATGTTGAAAGAGACGTAATTAATGAAAAATTAACTATGTTAATCGTATAATTAGTGTAGATAAATGATGATTTTATCATAATTTAAATCATATTGGATTAAAATTACATATTTGAATCATATTGATCCCATTGACCTCCAATTCTACAACGAAGATTCAGAGCCAATGTTAGATTGGGTGGAGACCCGTCGTTCGTTTTGATGGTAAAATCAACAATCAGGTATATCTACATATATAATTATTTAATTAATTTGAATTTTAGAGTTTATATTGTAATAAAATAGTCTAACAATTCAAATGATTTTTCTGTAGATATTTCAATCTATAACGAGCTGAAATACGAACCTCGAACAAAACTACCTCAAAGCCCGAAAAAGATATGTGATACTATTCTTACCTAATTTACATTGATTTTGCTAAACTTATACTATTACTATATTTATTTATAACTTGAAAACCCTATCCTAACTTTTTTTTTTATTTTCAGGTATTTTCGGAGGGTTTAACGGACTGAAATTAGGTGTACCGCTCGATGCACCTGGGGGTACCAGTCGGTACACCGTACCGTACCGTACCGTACCGAGCCCAGGTCGAAACACCGGTACGGTACGATATTGCGAACCTTGTTCATGACAACCAAAACAATAATATACTCCTAAATTCTAGACATCTAGAAATGCATACTTAGAGCAATGAGGAAACTATTTGCTGCCTCATGTTCAAATGTAGGAAAAAAAACAATTTTGAAAAGTGGAGCCAACAACTGAAAGTCCGACAGCTAATCGTGCGAAGTCTTTAAGTGACTCATCAATAGCGAAGGTATTATGTTCAGTACCTTTACATGCAAATCCAACAAGGTAGGAAAACCTATATTATTAATATGATAAATTGTCAGTTTTTAAATGATAAAACGATTAGTTAAATATCAGCTACAGAATATATAGTCAGAATAGTGCAAAGTGGAAAACACACAAATAAAGGAGAAAAAACAAAGTCTAAAGGAATCAAAATGTGTCTAAAAATATTATCAATGAATGATCTATAATAAAGAGAAGTATCTAAAATGCAATTCCAGAATTTGATAGGTCTTTTTTTTGCTTTCTTACGGAACAGAGAGACTAATAGAAGTCACAATTCTTTGTTAGTAATGAGTAATGACAACTAATTTGTTCGAAAGATTATGGAATGTTATTATTGATGAATAATATAACAAAAGGAGAAAAAACAAAGTCTAAAGGAATCGAAACATGTCTAAAAATATTATTGATGAATGATCTGTAATAGAAGAGCAATATCTAGAATGCAATCCAGAATTTGATAAGATCTCTTTTTTTCTTTCGTACATAACAGAAAGACTAATAGAAGTCACAATTCTTTGTTAGTAATTATAACTAATTTGATAAAAAGATTACAGAATGTTAAGAGGCAGGCCAGAAGTTAGACAAGAAAGAGAATTAATTAGTGCAGTAGACTTTTCAATGATAAAATTTGAGAAACCACCATAGATACTTTCTAGTAAAGGAGTAACCAAAATATTCAATAAAGAAAGGATACTTGAACCTGATTCTCAAATTCCAGTAAATGAAACATCAATGCTCTAAGTCTCTTTGTCCCTGAATGATAAAAAAAAGCAATGTGCCTTGATCATAACATGAATGAAAGGTAAGCCTCAACATATGACTGAAGCATCACAAATGTCAATCTATGAGAAAATTGTTGGAGGTGAAATATCTTTAAGCATGAAACAATTTGCAAACAACTTAATCTATAATTAGTGACATTAGGCAAAATCTCATTGTATGAAGCTGAAAATATTGACGGTTATGAATAATAGTAGACATTTGTTATAATATTGACAATTATGGAAAGACCCTTACTGTAAATTTATGGAGGAAAAGGGGAAAAAGAGGAAAAAATATGATGGAACTTAAAAATGGTGTCTATATTCCTTCTTAAAATCCATATGCAGGCTCAACAAAAAAATAATAGATGACTTCTAAGTTTTTTGCAAAACCAGTTCACTTAGTATATCACTAAAATGCATTGAAGTAATTCTTGGAATAATTGAACTCTTCAAAACAATTTGAAATATTTCATTAAGAAGTTCAGAAAGCACAGAAAAAGAGGGGAGGACCAATTCATTAATTCAAATGAAGGAAAAGTGTGTGTTTAAGTTGAGCTTCTAGTTCGAATGATACATTGTCCAAAGATGTAACATTCAGTCTTGCGAGTTCTTCCGGCTTTCTTTCATTTTGTTAGTTCATTTATGACAAACAATGTCTAGCATATCAGCTTGGAGATTTTATATAAAGTCGTCCACTTTTGAAAAAAAAAAAGTAACTAGTTGTTCATTCATGTTACAAATTCTCTCAAATTTATATTCAAAGTGTGAGGCTTCAAGTCAAACACTAACAAGCACCTAGTAGAAGGATCTTTTATGGATGGCTCCACATCAGGTACGAAATATTCAGACCATTTGAAACAGAGGGGAGAATAACAAAATTTGACCAGTATGAATAATTATTATTCTGGATAATAAGGGTGAGCTAACCATATGCGCATCAATAAAAAAATGCATAATTTCACAACATAAAACTGATTTCTAGTTTTATAATTCAAACACCAACAACCATTAATCAAGAGAAAAAGAAGGTTGTATATGCACCTTCCCCATGTTGCAAAGGGTGCACGCACCGTTGGCCATGAGCTTCACTGCAGCTTCTTGTTTGTCTCGATCAAGCTCTGGAGCTTTCTGAGGATCATCAATCTCCACCGCATTAGCCTTGTCCATAAGGCCAATGATAGTTTACAAGATATATATGATGATGGCAAGGGGCACAGAGGTAGAGGTGTTGGAAGGGATGGTAACTTTGGTGATGGAAACTTCAAATGCTTACCCAATATTCAATTTGTCTCTCCATTACAACCAATAAGATCATGAATAGATTATTAAAAAAAATGATGACTTAAATAAATCAATCGGAATTATCGTGTCAAATTCAAACTTGGTACCACATGTGATATTACTGGAATCGCAATAAATAATCACAACCGCTACTGCTACCTTAATCTCAGTAAACAAATAGGGAAGTTGGAAACAAGAAATACCAACTCAAAGGTCGGTGTTATACTTACAAAGGCAAATTTCAGATATAGTGCTTGGATGCTGAAACTTGTGGTAAATGACCACAATAGCATAATTGAAAAAATACTGAAATAGTAGCCATGTCATTAATTGGTGAACATTTATATGAAACATAGCAAGCTTGTCTATCAAGCTCATGAACATTGCTACCACTCTGCTACAACTACAGCTGATTCAGCAAGATAAATCCAAATCGAAACCTTTAATGAAGATCTTGTTAATCGGAAGGACCCGAACTACTCCACTATCACTATAATGAAGCATTTATGAACTGTTGGTCTAGTAAGCTAACTTCCAAACTTTAGAACTGCATTATATCCCATTTGACACCATTTTTCAAGCCCTATCTTAGGATCAGAAGTGTATCTATGTTGCAGAAGACATAATCTATTCATGGAAAGACATATAAATTTGATATTTTTGTTTATTTCACAGGGAAAAACATAATAAACAGAATTACAATGTCTCACCTTTATCAAGCTCATAGATTTATTTGTTTGGTATCTCTTTACTAGTATGGTATATACTGTGGTTTGCAGTTCTCTTAGGTTGAATAACTGCTTTCTACAGAAATTATGACACATCTTACTAAAAACAAAAAATTTTAGGCTTGGATTTCACTCTTGAACTTATCTTTATTTTCGAAAAATTTCAAATTGAAAATTATTCATTTCATGAACAGTTTTTTAAACAATATCTGAGTGGTTGATCAACAGTCTTTTGATTGTCAAACACAATTCTAGTTTTGCAACTCCACAATTTTCTAAATTATTTCACCCTCTAAACAAAATCCTGAGATGCTTTAGTATCTTTGTATATGCAAATAAACATAAAAAAAATACTATTTCAAGTGAAATGAAGTACTCCGTAGTGAAATAATATCTACACCAAATAAAAGTTTTCACGGGTTCTAGAATGGTCCTAAAAGAACATAAAAAATCTGAAGGCTAATGGATATTTTAGGGAACCTTTAGTCACCCAAAAAATAAAGACATAAGAAGTTACATCTTAGATCAAAATTATGCATAGATCTCTTAGTTGTTGAATATGATTATAGTTGTGCAACACCATAAGTTTCCATATTTTCACCCTCTAAGCAAATCCAAAGATGCTTTAATATCTTTGTATCTGTGAATAAAGATTTAGCAAAGACACCATAGCAAGATTTTAAATTCATCATGTGAAAGTACTTTGATCTGGCAATAGAGCTACACAGTTCAATCTTCAAAGTTTCTAAATGGTCCTAAAAGAATATAAAATTCTGAAGTTCAACTTATATCATAGGAAACCTATAGTTCGAAAAGAAAAAAGAAGCATAGGGTCATAAGCAATTACCTCTTATAATGCATAGATCTCACGATTGTCAAACACACTTCTAGATATGCAATGTGATGTCTTCATGTGATAACTAGGCCATATTGAATGTTATAAGAAATCTCAACTCAAAAAAAATGGAAAAGGAAATCTGAAGTTTGTTATACGGTTCAATCTTCAAAGTTTGTTTTGGCAATGTGATATCTTCATGTGATACTTAAGGCCATATTACAAGTGCTTTGTTCTGGCAATAGAGCTACACAGTTCAATCTTCAAAGTTTCTTTATAGTCCTAAAAGAATATAAAATTCTTAAGTTTAACTTATATCATAGGAAACTTATAGTCGGAAAGAAAAAATAGAAACATAAGGCCATAGGCAATTACCTCTTATAATGCATAGATCTCTCGATTGTCAAACACTCTTCTAGGTGTGCAATGTGATGTCTTCATGTGATATCAAGGCCATATTGAATATCATAAGAAATCTGAACTCAAAAAAGAAAAAAAACAATAAGCATCTATCAGTTTGATCTAATTATGCATGATTAGCATACACAACAAAATATATAGTCTGCACAAAAATTCTCAAACAAAAATGAGACAAAGATAGTAACTTACAAAAAAGAAACACAAGAGAAGCAAATTAAAATCACTTTAAACCACATAATTAGATTATAACAATTGGGCAAAAATTATAGACCACATGTTTCATCAATTGGGCAATAATCATATCGATAACTATGAAATGATAAACAATAAATAGGAAACAAAAATCAGACTCGTAGCTGCAATGATAGTCATGTTGTAAATAAGCCTACTAAAATTCTGTAAAAGGCTGTAAGGTTTCTAACTTACCTTAGGCGGTTGCGCTCATATTTGAAGATCTCGAATCCATGCACTTGTATGAAAATGTACTGCCTCTTTGACACCACGAAACTTCCCATCGCAATGTTACCAACAACAGATCTTCATGCCAAGCACTAGAGAAGTCTTCCATTTGGAATCTTAATCATTTCCACCTATCCACCTTTTCATCTTATGATGACATTAAATTGGGCAAAGGGCAGTTCAGGTTTTGTTATTTTGGGAGTCTCAAAGATATTCCAAAACTTGACTGTCTCATCTGCTGCTGCAGAAGCTACTACACCTCCCAGTGGACTCCCAGCCAAGGAAAGAACCCGGGATGAATGACCGGAAACCTCAGCCACTCTCGTCATGGATGGGTAATTCCACAAGGTGAGTTGATTGTTCGGCGAACCATGGGAGGTCAGTAATTCAGATTTGTTTTTGTCCCATAGCAATGCACAAACTTCAGAGCCAGCATCAATCGAGTTCAAGCAAGCACCGTTAACGGTGTTCCAAAACTTAACGCAATGATCATTGCAACCTCCACCAGAAGCCAGCAGGTTGCTCCGAGTTGGGCACCAGTCAACGGCCTTCACAATGGAAGTGTGGCTGCTGATCCTGTGAAGCCATTGACGTTGACGTGGATGGTCACGTGAGACAGGCATGCAGGCATCCCATATGTGCACTAGTTTGTCCTGCCCTCCACTCGCCAAATACCGCCCTGACAACACGGACCATTTAAGACTACAAACTCCACGCCGATGCCCATTATAGAAACAGATGAACATGTCATCCTTTCTAAAGTCATAATCAACAACAGTGCCATCAAATCTTCCGACTGTCAAGATTGAATTACTTCTCCACGCAAGTGACAACACAGGGGCCTGGTTCTCATCTTCCATCCCATCCACGACATGTCCTGTTGCTGGATCAATCAGGGATAAATCTGAATTGCCAAATGCGACAGCAAGAACTGCACAGTCTGGCGACCAGCGGATGCAAGTGATAGGTCCTCTGTCTTCTACGGGTTGTAGAAGCTTAGTCGACTCTTCTGCAGCGTCCCAGAGATACACTGCGTCCTCAAGGCCAATCGCCAACACATTATTGCTTCCCCAGTCGAGGAGATTCAAAACATTATCATCCAACAAGCCGTGGATTACCAAAACCCTCTCTGGTTCTTTAGGGATTCGCCTCTGCTGCTTCTTCTGCGGCCGAATGGGCTCGTCAAACTCGGGCAGCTTGCTGGCCGACGCTTCAGGTGCAGTCTTGAAAGCGAGGATACGAGACCTGTTCTTCAAAATGCACTCGTCAAGAAGCTTTTGGTACGCCACGCTCGATGGGGATTCCCTCGAACCATCACGCTGCGGTCTCGAAGGCCCCGTTAGGGCAAAGCGTGCGTAGTCCATGTCCATCGCCGACCGGAACGGGATGAAGCGGTCGTACTCCACACGCCTAGAACGCGAAGAAGACATATTTTCCAATCGAAACCAGAACGAGACTGGCTAGGTGACGAAAAACGATCGAGAAAACCAGAAAGATCGATCTTCCCACAAGAAAGTCGACAACCAAGAATCGATTAAAAGAACCCCAAGACCAACAAAATTTCTGAACCCTAATCAAAATTTCGACGGATGAAGAACCAAGCGAAACGAAACAAGAGAAAAAAAGAAAGGAATGAGATCACCTCAATAAAAATCGAAGGGAAGGACCCTCGCAGCTGTGCCCGTTCGTGTTCGTCGGAGAGCAGTTCCGACCTTCGCAGAACGACGAGATCGCCGAGAGTCGAGAGTCGAGAGCCGAGAGCCGAGAGTCGAGAGTCGAGAGCCGAGAGGAGGAGAGCGCGCGAGGGGAGAGAAGTTGTTGTGATTGCAACAGAGTGGGCCCTCGGGTTATATAGATGCCACCCAGCCCAAGCGTTACATTCTAAAATCGTTCCGTTATATTTACCCAATCTACGTAGCGGGTAGTTTGACATCACACCGTTATATACAGCGATCATCTACGTTAAATTTGGTGTACCTTATTCTTTTAGAATTTGTATGTTAAAGAAACAAGACGTGGCATTTTTTTATTAATATAATGAGATTTGATATTCTTTTATTTGTCACTAAAAAAGAAGATTTTTATTTTAGGATATTTTAATTTTTAAATAATATCTATAAACTGATAATATTTTTATTAATACACTAGGTTTTGAGTCTCAAATTATAATATATCTTATTTTTTAATTTTAAATTTAGTACAATATTAATTCACATAAATTATGCATCTAATTAATCCAACAAAGATCAAACAGTGAACAATTAGATAAAACTAGAAGTAAATACTGACCATTCTCAATTTAGATGATAAATAGTTAAATGCTTGAATTATTAAGAAAATATGACAATTAATCATTTTTAATTATATTAATTTATTATTATTATTCTAACCAAAATTCATTGAAAGTTCATCTTAAATTGTTGGAGCAAAACAATGATATACAAATTTTGATGAAGAAACAAATAAGATATTAAAATAATAAAAATAAAAAGATAAAGTTTAGAAAGAACTTAAAGACATGTAATCAATGTCTTAATATGAAAAACTCATCCTTACATATCGGATTGATCGAGATTCTAATCTCAATATTTAATCCATCTTATCTTTGCGAACATAAATAAATATTATCATAGAGTTAGTTAACTAGCCTCTCTTACCATATCAAGTAGCAAAAATAAATAATAATAATATTTTTTAAAAATAAAGAGGAGAAATTGTATTGAAATATGAATTAATAAACTATAACCATTTACAATTCTATATATAGAGCCTAAAAAGCATCCTAAATGTCATAACTGATATTGTTGTAAGAGATATCCTTTCATTAAAATATCTTTTATGCATATCAAGATTATCTTTACATAATTTTAATTTTTAAAATATAATACTAATAAAATTATATTTATTTATAAGATAAGATCATTGGAAAAACTTTTAATTTTTTTCTTTTTACTTGGAAAATGATGACTTCACTAGATTATGTAAAAGGCTGAGATACTTTTCTCTCCCTTTATCAAAAGAAAATAGAAAAATATCAATAAACCAAATACGACTATAATGATATATTAAATAATAAAATAATACTTTTAATTAATATCTTAATAAATATAGTATGAATTATTAAAAATATAATAGTATTGTCAAGAAATAATCATATAGGTTGTTGTTATTAGATATCAATTTAATTTTCCTTAAGTCATTTTTGCTATTTTTGACATAATTTTGATTAAAATGTGTTAGAACGGATAAAAGAGCAAAAAAATTAAATTAAATTTATACTTTATGAAATCCATAAAGTAGATTAGAAAATATTTATAAAGAGTATAAAAGAGTTTATAAAAGATAGAACCAAAATATATGAGATACATTGTTCTTAAAATAGATTCCACTACTTCACAAATTTATAAAATTATTATAATTTTATTTAGCTAAGGTAATTAAACTCCAAATCAAAAGCATTCTACATGAAACCTTTATAAATATTTTGTAGATTGTTTCAGTTTTTAAAACTTTGATAAAAATTTATTGGTTTTTTTACCTTTTCATCACATTTTAACTTGATATGTTAAGAGAACTATTTAGACTTTGGATCACTTAAAAAAAATATATATTATTATCCACTTAGAATACTCTTTAAAAGATCCATAATTTGTGAAAGAGGCTTTGGGGGAGATAGATATAAGAGTATTATTATTAAATAAAAGTAGAAAAAATATCATTTCCAGAATTCTTTATTACAAATTATCATTAAATTAAAACAAGGATGCTTTATAAAGTGATATAATAAGCACTAAAATTAGAATGTCTTATGAAAAGATATAAAAAGCCATGTAGAAGTTTTTGTTGTACAAATCTGATTGCAAGCTTGTATGAGTACATTTTGTGATCATTAGTATTCTTTTATATTACAAATAATGTTATTTTTATCATAATATGAATACCTAGAAAAGAGGAAAAAAGATGATCATATGAAACTAACCAGAGCTTATCCAAGTAAGATTTTCTTTTTAGGCAAGATTTTGATTTTTTTAAATAAAATAATTGAAGGTAAAATCCATCAAACAAAATTACATATGTAACAAAAATCATCATACCACCTAAAATGGTATAAAATATATTATGCATACTAGTCTAGATGTGGATCAGTATGCGAATTGCTTTTGTTTTAAGTGATATAATCTAAATTATATATGAAAACCTTAGAATCACCATATTTCTCATTATGTTGTTGTCATTGGATGGTGCTTACCCATTAGCCATCATTTCTCTCTTTGGTACATACTCCCTTCTTATCCTTCTCTTCTTTCTTCATGTCATTTCTCACTACTTTGTCTCCTCTTCCTCCTCCCTCCTTTGATCCATCTTCTTTCTTCTTTCTCCTTCACTGCTTCCTATTCTTCCTTCTTCCCAATCCAACACAAATTGATATTGGACAAAAGCATATTATTGGATTCTCTTATATTAACAACTATATAAATGCTTTTATGTTCAACATGACCTCTTTTGAGTTTGGCTTCTCAAATTGGATTCTCATATTATTGGATACTTCAATCACCATCATTTTGTGTTTGTCCAATGATCTTATATAGTATAAGGTTTATATATTTTATTTTCATATACAAAATATTTAAAAATATTAAGGCAATATATAAGATGTTTAAAAATATTAAGAAAGACTAGGTTAAACAACATAATTGTTCCATTTATTTATAGTCATAGTTTGAAATATCCAAAAGAAAATCCATTAGAAAAATATATTTTCTATTAGTAACTCATTGCAAAATTACCATCATATTTGGTATATTTAGATGCTTTCTCTATTTAATATTTATTACTTAAGAGGAGTCTTGTCTAAGTGGAATTAGAATACTTTGGGTGATATTAATGCCAAGGTTGATATTAATAAGTTAGAGCTTCTAGATGTCATTGCTATTATCTTAAACAAGGATGTTATAGAGTTAGGATCCCTTTATAATCACATTCAGACTCTTACTATGTATGTTTACCTAAAGACTTGGGTTAAGATCAAGTTTAAATAGATTCAGAACGAGGATAAGGATATGAGATTTTATCATAATTTAATTATTGATAGATATAAGTAAAATTTCATTCATAATATTCAGAGTGACCAATAGTATATTTATCAACCTGAGCTTATCTCTCATAAATTCATCTCCTTTTATTCTCAATTTTGTGGTGGGGATATGAATAAGCCCTTTTTTTTATTTTAATTCTAAATCCCTTTAGCCTAATATGAATAGTATTCTTAATGATCAAGGTTCTGAGTTAATTAGATA
This sequence comes from Musa acuminata AAA Group, assembly GCF_036884655.1. Lineage (NCBI taxonomy): Eukaryota > Viridiplantae > Streptophyta > Magnoliopsida > Zingiberales > Musaceae > Musa > Musa acuminata. The sequence continues at coordinate 36,743,974 of NC_088327.1, forward strand.
CTTTAACAAATATAAAATCTGTAAGTTTCTAGGTCGTTCGACTTTAGTAAAAATGATGGGTATACTTTTATATTTTATCAATACCACTAAGATACCAAAAAAGATTATCTTATTGAGGCCTTTAATTAATTATATTTTCATGCCTTTTTGTTGGTTGATTAGGCTAGAACCTTCTTTGTCTTCATCCCTAAATATTTAATTCCTAGAAAAATTTTATATTTTTCATCCCATTTTTGTAGGTAATGTGGTATATAATGTTTTGTCTAAGCTTTTGGCTTCTCATATCAAATCTCTCTTGAATAATTTGTTTGATATTGAGTAATCAACTTTTCTCTCGAGTAGAAGTATTCATGATAATATTTTGATAGCTTAAGAAGTGATTCATTCTACATTTGAAATAATGGTAAGAGTCCTTTAGTTATGTTTAAAATTGATCTTGAAAAATAATATGATCGTCTTTCTTGGGATGTCATTTTTTGCATTTATACTCTTTTAAATTGTTTTATATAATTTCTGTCTTGGATTAAAAATTATATTTCTATTTATATTTTTTTATATCTTATTAATTGTAAGGGCTCAAGGTATTTCAAGAGCAATAGGGGTATTGGGGACTATTATCCCCATATCTATATATCATTGTGGCCCAAATCCTTTCTTGCCTATTTCATAAGGCTATTGAAGATAAGTTGCTCACCCTATTTAAATTTAAAAATGTATCTGTTTCTCTCATATTATATATGCAAATGATATTTTGACATGCTTTAGGGTGAATAAAAGATTTTGCGAAACCATTAAAAATAATCTCAAGGCTTATGAGACTCTTATGAATCAACTCATTAATCTTAGTAAATATGATTTTTTTTTTCTCGTAACATGAGAGTTGGTAAGAGACATGATGTCCATTCCTTTAATATCAAAGTGAGAAAATTCTATTTTAAATACCTTAGTACTATGATCATCGCTCATAGAATTCTCAAATCGCCCTTTCATATTATGTTGAAGTCTTAATGGTAAGATTGATTCTTGGAATAGGTCTAATTTATCCTAGGCTAGTAGGTGTTAGGATCATAATGACACTGAGAGGGGAGGGTGAATTAGTATTACAGTAAATTTCAATCGATTTTAAAGGTCCATCAATAAATCCATATTGGAAATGAAATTAACAAAAAAATATGAGTAAGGGTTGTGAGTAAAGTAAATTAGTAAGTAACAACAAATCAAAATTAAGAGAAGTAATACAAATCGATTTATAGTGGTTCAATCTTTTCGACCTATATCTACTCTTGATTTCTCTTTCGTCGAGGCCATTGGCTTTCACTACTAATCTTTTTTCCAATGGATGAAAATCAACTATCATTATTATAGCTTTTATCCTTTTAATAGGCTTATGAGAGAACCTCTATACTTACTCTTTTATAATATCTCTCATCTCCTATAACTCAGAATCACCTCTAAACTTAGAGAAAGAGACTCAAATAATATCCAAAGAGAGAGCTACAACTCTTCACCAACTCAGAAATTGATGCTCCATCAACCAAACCTTAGTGGGCTATTTATAGGCCCCAAGAGGCTTAAAAAATGGAGCCAAAAAATTTAAATCCTTGAAATTTTAAGGCATAGGCGATACTATCGTTGACACATGGTAGTACTACCGTTATAACTTTTGATATTATAATTTTAGACTTTTGGACAATACAACTATCATAATTTTTAAATATTAAGTAGTATCACCATCAATATAGGTGGTACCACTACCAGTAGCATTGACAAATATTGTTTTGTGCTTATCGGTTGACTTAAGTGGTACTATCGCTTGGGCCTAGTAGTACCACTGTCCGAGCCAACTCAAGTCCATTGTTTTAGCCTTCTAATAGGCCTAATTTAACCTTGGTCAAAGCCTATTGGCTTTATCAACAAGTTGGCATGGTTTTGGCGTAATCCTAACTTAGTTTGACCAAAAAGACATCAAACAAGACTTTAACAATTTAACAACATATCCTGCATAATACTTTATTTTGGCAAGTCGTCCAATCTTTCGATACTTTATTTGAAACTCCGGCATGTCACCCTTTCCATCGGCATATTGCTCGATCCATCGGCATGTCAATTTTTCTACGATATCTGATATTTTAGCAAAATATCTGATCCTTCTAGCAAGATGCCCAAACTTATGCGATAAAGTTCAATCGTCCAATTCTATGCCCAATATCCAACATAATAATTTTCTTAGCATAATTTTTTATTCTCCTACTTCGACAATTTGCCCTTGATAGTTCGAGTCTTTGGTCGATATATTTCCTATGCCGCTTCTCTCAAAAGTATATTAATTTGTAAACTCATCAATTGATTTTATTATCAAAATATAGAATTGGATCACCCTCATTATTATTTTTTAAATATCACCCTTTTTCATGTTTTAAATGTCTTGATGCTTAAGAAAGTATTTCAGAATATTATATTAAGGATTTCTTATAATAGAACTTTAATAATACTAATGGCTTTATCTAATTTCCTAGGATATTATTACTCTCCCCAAACAAGATGGTGGTTAGCGCATTCATTTGACCACTACTAGTCTTGGTCTTCAAGTGAAAAAGAGTTTCCATAGTGTTGAACGAGGAGTCTAATCTTTAGGTCAAAATTATTACTGTTAAATGACATTATCTCCCCTTAGAAGCATGTTAATTCTTCTCTTGTTAATTATTGTTGGAGTCTTTTTCTCTACATTTTCTCCATGAGGGTTTATCTTTTTTCATCGGTGATAGTATTTTTATTGATGTGATGCATGATAACTGATTATTTGATGTCCCTCTTTTATTGAAGCTAACATTTATAAATATGGATTTCAACTTTGAAAATGTTATAATTTCTACTTTGATTTAGGGTTTGTCTTTTTAGGTATTAAACCCATTTCGAATGGTATATATCAGTCTATATTAGTATATTAATACATGGTATGCTGGTGGTGTATACTGGGGGTTTGGCGAGAAAGAAAAAGAGAGAGAAGTGGAAGGGGTGATATCGAAACAGAGAAGGAAGGAAGAAAGAGGGAAGAAGTGGTGAAAGAAGAAGGAAGAAGAAGAAAGATGATGAGGAGAAAAAGAATAGTAGTAGTGTACTTGGGAAGCTACAACATTAGTAGTACTGGTGAAGCAATAATATCATCGAAGCGGCAAAAGTAACAACAACAATATCTTACTTAATGTCGAAGTTGTAGTGAGAACAGTGATGAAGTAGCAACAGTAAGGCAGTAGCATTTTACACAAGAAGAGGGCTCGCATTTGTGATGGTGAGTTGGTGACCTCTTATGCGACAATGAAGCATGACGATAATAGTGACAAAAGCAGCAATGGCTAGATGACAATATCTTAAAGGATAAGAGAGCTCGCATTCGTAAACCATAATCTCTTTTTTTTAACATTAATTTGGATAGGATCTCCACTATATCTTTGATTTTTTATTAAGTTAACTAAATCGCTAAAAATGGGATGGTCCGCATATTGGCTCACATCTGGACAAGTATATGTCACCCATCCTATACCATTTTTGGTGGTACAATAAATGTTGGTTTGGTTAATAATTAATCATGGGATACATTAAAATACTATCCTTATTTGGGTTAATGGGTGGACCTTCGGTTATAAGAATTAGTATTCCCTTAGCCTCTATGATAATAGGAGGGTATGGAAGGCGCAATTATTAACTAAATTTGCTTATAGGTATTTAAGAGGTTGCTCTAGTAACACTAGTTTGAGTAAAGAGTGTTAGGTGAGGCTATAGAAGGTTCTTATCCTCCCTAGAATTTAATTAATTTGTTAAAAATTACTTCATCATAGGCTTCTTACCACCGGGAGATTAGCTAAGATTGGTATTTGTGATTTTAAACTGTGTGCGCTATTGTACGGGGAAGGCATGGATATACAGGATCACTTATTTTTTTAAGTGTAAATTTGCTTGTGAAGTATAGAGTGGGTATGGAGTGGGCTAGAGATTTTGGTGTATCCTTTGCTCACAAGAATGATTAAAAACTTGAGGTTGAGAGAGGGGGAGAGCCTTACTAAAATCAGTTATTAATTATTGAGAGTCTTGATTGCCTGTGACATTTGGTTGATTTGAAAGGCCCAGGCCACCTTCAAATGGAGTTAAGGGATTAGCTTTCTCAATTCTGTCTAAGGAATGTTTGGGGAACAATCAATTTTTTAAGTACAAAAACTCACCAAATAAATATACAAGAGCACAAATATAAGTACACAAAACTCACTGGTAATGATTTTGGAATATATTGAATTAGATAAACATCTTTATGACAAGCAAAGATAAAAACATACAATAGACAAATAACAAATAAAGGAAAATAATACCAAACTTAGTGGCAACGTTTCTGGAACACAAATTATTGGCATAGCTATTAAGTTTTTGTCTTATCGTAAGACATAGCAATATGAGACCAACAAATAAAGATATCAAATGCTGCTCTCGGAGATAATATGAAATTCCACTTAAGCTATTCTTTGTAATTCTATTCTTATAAATGTCATCATGTGCTTATTCATCAAAAGTTGCAATAGGACTAACTCCCTCCTAATTGAACACGAACATCTATACTTGAAAATATTTTCTAGGAAAATAACAAAATCTTGTTTAATTTTTCTTCAAGAAATTTAAATATTACCTATTTATTTTCAACTTTTAACATAGTCAAGCGGTCAAATATTACCTCCTAATTCAACACGAAATAACCGAATACTATTTACTTTTTATTCATGAAGATTCAAATATTACTTGATTATTATGAGTTTTCAACATAATCAAGCAGTCAAAATCTAATCAATAAATGAAGCCCACTAATCTGTAGAGTGTTTTTGTTATTTAGCAAGCACTACTCTTCCTACATGATTAATGTAACAAATGAGTACTATGGACTTGAATAATATAATGAATATCCCATGGCCTAGAGGGATACATCTATATATGTTTAAACTTCTTGAGATTTTGTAGTAGCTAAAGCCTCTTGATGTGATAGCCATGTTTATTTTTGAATAATCTGATCATACTTGTTTGAGGCTAAGGCAGAGAGATAAGAAAATAAAACTTCACAACTTACCTATAAAGGCCTTATTCTTGTGAAAGCTCTAATGTTCTCACATAAATTCACTGACTAACTTATGACTATAAACCATAATATCATGTCTGCAAAGCACCAGGCATAATTTCACTTGCTATAACTTGGAATGTTATGGCCATAACTTATCCAAAAGCTAAAGGTTTGATAGAGCATATAAACATCACAAAACATGAATTATCTTTCTACAAACAGAAAGTATATAAGCCCAATATGGTTCTAGAGTTAGAATAAATTACCTTTTCTATTGCTAGTGGAACAGAGAGAAAGATGGGCTGATCAAGTACAAAAAGGAACTCAAGATGTTGCCCTCACTGATCTCATTCAGAAGACTTTTAGAGATTTATGATTCACATAAAAAAATAAAAAAATAAAAAATCATTTTGTGTATCTAATACTATATAGAGTGAGTAGAGTGATACCAAATTTATAGATTCATCAAAAGAATACTCAAAAAGTTAAGTGAATTGAAATCCTAGAGATCAATTTGTATAGCACTTTTTCTTTTAACACAATTCTTGGTAAGGAAAGAGCAAACTGAGAATTAGAAACAAAAAGTAAAATTAAAAGTGTCTCACAAGATTTACTCATCATATTATGATTATATTTAAGCAATGTCACCTAGCAAAAACACATATTCAAGCATGATTCATAATTTCTATCTATACCGATGTACCGAGTCTCGCTCAATACAGTATGCATACTAATGGTATACTAGGACATATTGCCAATATGCCTAAAATGAGTTAAAATCCCTTCAAAAATATCTAAAAAAAAATTAGAATAGAATTTTTAAGATATATATAAATATAAATTTTGCATAGCTTTAGCAAAAATAATGTAAATTAGAAAATATTGTCACATTTTTTTTTTAGAGCTTTGAGGAGTAGCCTTGTGGTATGTTTTAGATCATCCTTCCATTAATATTGAATTATCTAGTAGCTAAGGGGTATTGCCAAAAGTAAGGTGTTGACTATAACGAAACATTCTCACTCGTAGTTAAACTAAAATCCATTTGAATTCTATTGGCTATTGTAGTATACTATGATTATGAGATCTACCAGATGGATGTGAAAACAATATTTCTTAATGGCAACCTTGAGGAGGAGGTATATATGATACAGCCTTGGAGATTCGTGTCTAAGGATTACCTAAATAAGGTGGTGTGTAGGTTGCTTAGGTCCATTTATGGACTAAAGCAAGCTTCCCAAAGTTGGAACATAAGATTTGATCAGGGAATCAGATCTAATGACTTCGTTATAAAGCCTTTTTCATTTTGAACAAGTTTACAAAATTTTAAAAAATACTTAAAAAATCACTTTTGTATGTCCAAAAGTATGTCTAAGTGTATCTACTATAATTATCAATAATTACAAAGGCGTATTTGCTACCTCCTAGGCTTGTTGTATCAATTGGTCCAAATAAATCCATATGGATCAATTGTAATGGTCTAGAGTGTTGAATCTCGGATTTTGATGATGAAATTAATTGATGCGTTTGTGATCTAATTTGTGTTTTGAGTGATTTAGGACTACCTTCGATCAGGAGAGGCAAATTGATTAAAGCAAGAAGAATAAAAAGTTGGGCCGGAATTGAACATATCAGAAGATTAGACGTCAGACCAGAGGAATGGTTGATGTGTTGGCAGAAGGCTTCGTGCCATGAGTTTAGGCATCAAGCCAAGAAGATTAGACATTGCACTAAAGATATTGGATGTTGCGAGAAGGCAATATGCCGATTGAGCAATATGTCAAAGGAGAGGACGATGTGCTGAAGGGTCGGACGAAGCGCCGGATTACTAATGACATGCCGGACAACTTAGTATTCTTGCATGTAATAATTTATCTAGATCGAGGTAGTCTTAGTAGTAATTGTGTCGGTTTAGAATATAATTAGGCCAACTCAATTAGGAGCCAACTAGGCCCGAATTAGACTGTTTTGGGCTAATAGAAAGGCTCAAGACCTAACAGTTGGGTCAAGCGGTGGCACCTCCAAAGGCTCAGTCTTCAAGACAGTCTCCAAGACTATGTCAAGCGATAGTACCACCAGACTAGGCGATGGTACCGTCGAGTGCCAAGCGATGGTACTGCCAGACTAAACGGTGGTACTGCCCAGACACAATCTACCAGCCTGTGTTAAGTAGTGGTACCTTTAGACTAGGCATGGTACCACCCAGTGTCAATATTATAGGCGGTGGTACTGCCCAGCATAAGCGGTGATATCGCTAGTACCCTAAAAACCAAGGATGAGACACTTTTAGGCTCCAACTTTGAATCCATTTGGGGTCTATAAATACCCCTCTCATCCCTGCTTAGTAAACACAAGAATTAAGAGCAAAAAGAAAGAAAAACACTGTTATAATCTTATGGGAACTCCTCTCAAGCTCTAAGTATTGGTGAAGTTTAAGAGAGGAGCTAGTGGGGGTGTAAATGTTCTCTCCTGAACTTGTCAAAAGGAAAATCGAGTTATAAAGATAGTTGATCTTCGCCTATTGAAAGAAGATCAGTAGTGGAAATTGGTGGCCTCGAGTGAAGAGGAATCGGGAGTGGATCTAGGTCATAATGACCAAACCACTATAAAACTTGATTTGCATTTCTATAATTGCTATTTACCTTTACTGCAAATTGCCTTACTTGTTACTACATTCACTACGCTTATAAATGAGCTATCAAGTTAAACTCATCTTTTTGATATCGATTTTTATCGAAATGATAGAATTTTAGAACCTACATGATTTTAGAACCTTCATGAAGATTCAAATATTACTTGATTATTATGAGTTTTCAACATAATCAAGCAGTCAAAATCTAATCAATAAATGAAGCCCACTAATCTGTAGAGTGTTTTTGTTATTTAGCAAGCACTACTCTTCCTACATGATTAATGTAACAAATGAGTACTATGGACTTGAATAATATAATGAATATCCCATGGCCTAGAGGGATACATCTATATATGTTTAAACTTCTTGAGATTTTGTAGTAGCTAAAGCCTCTTGATGTGATAGCCATGTTTATTTTTGAATAATCTGATCATACTTGTTTGAGGCTAAGGCAGAGAGATAAGAAAATAAAACTTCACAACTTACCTATAAAGGCCTTATTCTTGTGAAAGCTCTAATGTTCTCACATAAATTCACTGACTAACTTATGACTATAAACCATAATATCATGTCTGCAAAGCACCAGGCATAATTTCACTTGCTATAACTTGGAATGTTATGGCCATAACTTATCCAAAAGCTAAAGGTTTGATAGAGCATATAAACATCACAAAACATGAATTATCTTTCTACAAACAGAAAGTATATAAGCCCAATATGGTTCTAGAGTTAGAATAAATTACCTTTTCTATTGCTAGTGGAACAGAGAGAAAGATGGGTTGATCAAGTACAAAAAGGAACTCAAGATGTTGCCCTCACTGATCTCATTCAGAAGACTTTTAGAGATTTATGATTCACATAAAAAAATAAAAAAATAAAAAATCATTTTGTGTATCTAATACTATATAGAGTGAGTAGAGTGATACCAAATTTATAGATTCATCAAAAGAATACTCAAAAAGTTAAGTGAATTGAAATCCTAGAGATCAATTTGTATAGCACTTTCTTCTTTTAACACAATTCTTGGTAAGGAAAGAGCAAACTGAGAATTAGAAACAAAAAGTAAAATTAAAAGTGTCTCACAAGATTTACTCATCATATTATGATTATATTTAAGCAATGTCACCTAGCAAAAACACATATTCAAGCATGATTCATAATTTCTATCTATACCGATGTACCGAGTCTCGCTCAATACAGTATGCATACTAATGGTATACTAGGACATATTGCCAATATGCCTAAAATGAGTTAAAATCCCTTCAAAAATATCTAAAAAAAAATTAGAATAGAATTTTTAAGATATATATAAATATAAATTTTGCATAGCTTTAGCAAAAATAATGTAAATTAGAAAATATTGTCACATTTTTTTTTTAGAGCTTTGAGGAGTAGCCTTGTGGTATGTTTTAGATCATCCTTCCATTAATATTGAATTATCTAGTAGCTAAGGGGTATTGCCAAAAGTAAGGTGTTGACTATAACGAAACCTTCTCACTCGTAGTTAAACTAAAATCCATTTGAATTCTATTGGCTATTGTAGTATACTATGATTATGAGATCTACCAGATGGATGTGAAAACAATATTTCTTAATGGCAACCTTGAGGAGGAGGTATATATGATACAGCCTTGGAGATTCGTGTCTAAGGATTACCTAAATAAGGTGGTGTGTAGGTTGCTTAGGTCCATTTATGGACTAAAGCAAGCTTCCCAAAGTTGGAACATAAGATTTGATCAGGGAATCAGATCTAATGACTTCGTTATAAAGCCTTTTTCATTTTGAACAAGTTTACAAAATTTTAAAAAATACTTAAAAAATCACTTTTGTATGTCCAAAAGTATGTCTAAGTGTATCTACTATAATTATCAATAATTACAAAGGCGTATTTGCTACCTCCTAGGCTTGTTGTATCAATTGGTCCAAATAAATCCATATGGATCAATTGTAATGGTCTAGAGTGTTGAATCTCGGATTTTGATGATGAAATTAATTGATGCGTTTGTGATCTAATTTGTGTTTTGAGTGATTTAGGACTACCTTCGATCAGGAGAGGCAAATTGATTAAAGCAAGAAGAATAAAAAGTTGGGCCGGAATTGAACATATCAGAAGATTAGACGTCAGACCAGAGGAATGGTTGATGTGTTGGCAGAAGGCTTCGTGCCATGAGTTTAGGCATCAAGCCAAGAAGATTAGACATTGCACTAAAGATATTGGATGTTGCGAGAAGGCAATATGCCGATTGAGCAATATGTCAAAGGAGAGGACGATGTGCTGAAGGGTCGGACGAAGCGCCGGATTACTAATGACATGCCGGACAACTTAGTATTCTTGCATGTAATAATTTATCTAGATCGAGGTAGTCTTAGTAGTAATTGTGTCGGTTTAGAATATAATTAGGCCAACTCAATTAGGAGCCAACTAGGCCCGAATTAGACTGTTTTGGGCTAATAGAAAGGCTCAAGACCTAACAGTTGGGTCAAGCGGTGGCACCTCCAAAGGCTCAGTCTTCAAGACAGTCTCCAAGACTATGTCAAGCGATAGTACCACCAGACTAGGCGATGGTACCGTCGAGTGCCAGGCGATGGTACTGCCAGACTAAACGGTGGTACTGCCCAGACACAATCTACCAGCCTGTGTTAAGTAGTGGTACCTTTAGACTAGGCATGGTACCACCCAGTGTCAATATTATAGGCGGTGGTACTGCCCAGCATAAGCGGTGATATCGCTAGTACCCTAAAAACCAAGGATGAGACACTTTTAGGCTCCAACTTTGAATCCATTTGGGGTCTATAAATACCCCTCTCATCCCTGCTTAGTAAACACAAGAATTAAGAGCAAAAAGAAAGAAAAACACTGTTATAATCTTATGGGAACTCCTCTCAAGCTCTAAGTATTGGTGAAGTTTAAGAGAGGAGCTAGTGGGGGTGTAAATGTTCTCTCCTGAACTTGTCAAAAGGAAAATCGAGTTATAAAGATAGTTGATCTTCGCCTATTGAAAGAAGATCAGTAGTGGAAATTGGTGGCCTCGAGTGAAGAGGAATCGGGAGTGGATCTAGGTCATAATGACCAAACCACTATAAAACTTGATTTGCATTTCTATAATTGCTATTTACCTTTACTGCAAATTGCCTTACTTGTTACTACATTCACTACGCTTATAAATGAGCTATCAAGTTAAACTCATCTTTTTGATATCGATTTTTATCGAAATGATAGAATTTTAGAACCTACATGATTTTTATCATTGCACTAATTCACCCCCCCCCCCCCCCCCCCCCCCACCCCCCTCTTAGTGTCAACTCGATCCTAACAGTTGGTATCAAAGTCATGTTTTTCTCATTTGGTTTAACACCCAAGAGAAATGACTCTTTTCGGCTTTCAAGATGGTCACTCTATCATTCGTCCTCTTATGTTCGATGGGACGGACTACACATATTGGAAAACTCAAATGAGAGTTTGCTTACTTTCTTTAAACTTTGATTTATGGAATATCATTGAACTTGGCTTTCAAACCCCCTCTAAACCTTTGAATGAATAGAATGACTTTGAGAAAAAAATAGTAGTAGTGTACTTGGGAAGCTACAACATTAGTAGTACTGGTGAAGCAATAATATCATCGAAGCGGCAAAAGTAACAACAACAATATCTTACTTAATGTCGAAGTTGTAGTGAGAACAGTGATGAAGTAGCAACAGTAAGGCAGTAGCATTTTACACAAGAAGAGGGCTCGCATTTGTGATGGTGAGTTGGTGACCTCTTATGCGACAATGAAGCATGACGATAATAGTGACAAAAGCAGCAATGGCTAGATGACAATATCTTAAAGGATAAGAGAGCTCACATTCGTAAACCATAATCTCTTTTTTTTAACATTAATTTGGATAGGATCTCCACTATATCTTTGATTTTTTATTAAGTTAACTAAATCGCTAAAAATGGGATGGTCCGCATATTGGCTCACATCTGGACAAGTATATATCACCCATCCTATACCATTTTTGGTAGTACAATAAATGTTGGTTTGGTTAATAATTAATCATGGGATATATGTAAAATACTATCCTTATTTGGGTTAGTGGGTGGACCTTCGGTTATAAGGATTAGTATTCCCTTAGCCTCTATGATGATAGGAGGGTATGGAAGGCGCAACTATTAACTAAATTTGCTTATAGGTATTTAAGAGGTTGCTCTAGTGACACTAGTTTGAGTAAGGAGTGTTAGGTGAGGCTATAGAAGGTTCTTATCCTCCCTAGAATTTAATTAATTTGTTAAAAATTGCTTCATCATAGGCTTCTTACCACCGGGAGATTAGCTAAGATTGGTATTTGTGATTTTAAACTGTGTGCGCTATTGTATGGGGAAGGCATGGATATACAGGATCACTTATTTTTTTAAGTGCAAATTTGCTTGTGAAGTATGGAGTGAGTATGGAGTGGGCTAGAGATTTTGGTGTATCCTTTGCTCACAAGAATGATTAAAAACTTGAGGTTGAGAGAGGGGGAGAGCCTTACTAAAATCAGTTATTAATTATTGAGAGTCTTGATTGCCTGTGACATTTGGTTGATTTGGAAGGCCTAGGCCACCTTCAAATGGAGTTAAGGGATTAGCTTTCTCAATTCTGTCTAAGGGATTAGCTTTCTTAATTCTGTCTAAGGAATGTTTGGGGAACAATTAATTACTTATAACTTAGTCCAAACCCAATTATGAATGGTTTCAGCTTAATTCAGATGGTGCATTTAATATGCTGGATGGTTATGGTGGAATAGGGTTCCTTCTTAGAAACAGTGCAGGGACACATATGATGGTAGACTATCAATTTATCGAAAATCATATGTTGAAAACCTGAATAAATTATGATCAAATATGGGATTGACCTTGCGATTGAAGAGAGGGTCCCAAGTTGATAGCTGAATATGATGCAAAGTTGATTATTAAGTTCATTAACAAAGAAGAATCTCTTCTATGAAGTTCATTAAATTGCTTAAAATGTATTTGGATTTTTATTTTGAGACTTCAAACATGCATATTTTGTCATGTGTTTAGGGAGGAGAACAATAGTACTAAATGGTTAATACATTTTGCTCTTTGTTCTGAGTCTTCTAGTTTGTAGAGATTGGTTTGGTCACCTTGATCATTTTTTTAATATTCTAAGGAGTATATTGTAGCTTTTATTAGAGATTTATAATAATATATTATTTTATTATTATAGCGGTAGATATCAATGCAACGAAACATGCAAATAAATTTAGTAAATTTAATAGGCCACACAGTTAAATAAAATGATCATAATGTAAACATGATGTTTTTGGGTTTGCTTCCAAATTTGTTGCTTCACCTCATGCCCTTTTGTACCTTGCCAAAGCTTTGCTTCATCAAAACGTGTCAAACAAGCAAAGTTTGGATTGTTAAGCAAATGTCTCACCAATGATTAAGTTTTCAGACATTGCATAGCATTGCCAATGCCATATCTAACTTGCTCCAAATAACCTATAGTTTAAAGCAGGTCAACCAAAAGAATGATACTAAGTATATAATCACTAACAGATGAAATATCATGCAACCATCAAAAGACATTATATTGTACAAAGCTGAATTAAGTCAACATCCTAAAATTTATTCAAATAGAAATAGACATTTCAGAGTACTTCATTTGTCCTTTAGAAGCTTTATATATAATCTGAAGTATCTAAATAAATAATCCTCATATATATAGTCATGTGCACCTATAAAAATAATTTAACACATATTATCACATACAAAAACACACCAAATAAATATACAAGAGCACAAATATAAGTACACAAAACTCACTGGTAATGATTTTGGAATATATTGAATTAGATAAACATCTTTATGACAAGCAAAGATAAAAACATACAATAGACAAATAACAAATAAAGGAAAATAATACTAAACTTAGTGGCAACGTTTCTGGAACACAAATTATTGGCATAGCTATTAAGTTTTTTGTTATCGTAAGACATAGCAATACGGGACCAACAAATAAAGATATCAAATGTTGCTCTCGAAGATAATATGAAATTCCACTTAAGCTATTCTTTGTAATTCTATTTTTATAAATGTCATCACGTGCTTATTCATTAAAAGTTGCAATAGGACTAACTCCCTCCTAATTGAACACGAACATCTATACTTGAAAATATTTTCTAGGAAAATAACAAAATCTTGTTTAATTTTTCTTCAAGAAATTTAAATATTACCTATTTATTTTCAACTTTTAACATAGTCAAGCGGTCAAATATTATCTCCTAATTCAACACGAAATAACCAAATACTATTTACTTTTTATTCATGAAGATTCAAATATTACTTGATTATTATGAGTTTTCAACATAATCAAACAGTCAAAATCTAATCAATAAATGAAGCCCACTAATCTGTAGAGTGTTTTTGTTATTTAGCAGGCACTACTCTTTCTACATGATTAATGTAATAAATGAGTACTATGGACTTGAATAATATAATGAATATCCCATGGCCTAGAGGGATACATCTATATATGTTTAAACTTCTTGAGATTTCGTAGTAGCTAAAGCCTCTTGATGTGATAGCCATGTTTATTTTTGAATAATCTGATCATACTTGTTTGAGGCTAAGGCAGAGAGATAAGAGAATAAAACTTCACAACTTACCTATAAAGGTCTTATTCTTGTGAAAGCTCTCATGTTCTCATATAAATTCACTGACTAACTTATGACCATAAACCATAATGTCATGTCTGCAAAGCACCGGGCATGATTTCACTTGCTATAACTTGGAATGTTATGGCCATAACTTATCCAAAAGCTAAAGGTTTGATAGAGCATATAAACATCACAAAACATGAATTATCTTTCTACAAACAGAAAGTATATAAGCCCAATATGGTTGTAGAGTTAGAATAAATTACCTTTTCTATTGTTAGTGGAACAGAGAGAAAGATGGGCTGATCAAGTACAAAAAGGAACTCAAGATGTTGCCCTCACTGGTCTCATTCAGAAGACTTTTAAAGATTTATGATTCACATAAAAAAAATAAAAAATCATTTTCGTGTATCTAATACTGTATAGAGTGAGTAGAGTGATACCAAATTTATAGATTCATTAAGAGAATACTCAAAAGTTACGTGAACTGAAATCCTAGAGATCAATTTATATAACACTTTCTTCTTTTAACACAGTTCTTCGTAAGGAAAGAACAAACTGAGAATGAAAAACAAAAAGTAAACTTAAAAGTGTCTCACAAGATTTACTCATCATATTATGATTATATTTAAGCAATGTCACCTAGCAAAAACACATATTCAAGCATGATTCATAATTTCTATCTGTACCGATGTACCGAGTCTCGCTCAATACAGTATGCATACTAATGGTATGCTAGGACATATTGCCAATATGCCTAAAACGAGTTAAAATCCCTTTAAAAATATCTAAAAAATAAAAAAAAAAGTTAGAAAAGAATTTTTAAGATATATATAAATATAAATTTTGAGTAGCTTTAGCAAAAATAATGTAAATTAGAAAATATTGTCACATATCTTTTTCGAGCTTTGAGGAGTAGCCTTGTGGTATGTTTTAGATCATCCTTCCGTTAATATTGAATTATCTAGTAGCTAAGGGGTATTGCCAAAAGTAAGGTGTTGACTATAACGAAACCTTCTCACCCGTAGTTAAGCTAAAATCCATTTGAATTCTATTAGCTATTGTAGTATACTATGATTATGAGATCTGACAGATGGATGTGAAAACAATATTTTTTAATGGCAACCTCGAGGAGGAGGTGTATATGATACAGCCTTGGGGATTCGTGTCCAAGGATTACCTAAATAAGGTGGTGTGTAGGTTGTTTAGGTCTATTTATGGACTAAAGCAAGCTTTCCAAAGTTGGAACATAAGATTTAATCAGGGAATCAGATCTAATGACTTCGTTAAGAATGAAGATAAGCCTTATGTATACTGGAAGGTAAGTGGAAGCGCTATCACTTTCTTGGTGTTATATGTGAATGACATCCTAATCATTGGGAATGATGTAAGAATGATATCCATAGTAAATACTTGGTTATTTAGACACTTCTCCATGAAGGACTTAGGGGAAGCATCTTATATCTTGGGGATTCGGATCTATAGAAATAGATCCAAGAGGATGTTTGGTCTATCCTAATCTAAATACACAGTCACCATTGTCAAAAGGTTTGGCATTAAAAATTCCAAGGGAGTTCTTATACTGATGAGATATGAGATATCGCTTTCTAGGAGTATATCCCTAAATACTCTTGAACAAAGAGCGAACATGGATAGGATAACCTATGTCTCAATGATAGGGTCTATCATGTATGTCATGCTATATACCAAACCTGATATAGCACTTACTCTGAGTGTCACGAGTAGGTATCAGGCGAATCAAGGCTTGGAGCACTAGAAAGCAGTAAAGTGTATTCCTTAAGTACTTGAGAAGGACTAAGGATCTTTTACTAGTATATGGAGCTAGTAGCCTTAGGGTTGAAGGCTACATAGACTCAAGTTTCCAATCCATTATTAATGATAGCAAGTCGAATTCGAGGTATGTGTACTGTTGGGAAATCTTGGGGGTGACATAACATGCGCATCAGAAGAACAAAAAAATAAAATCCTCAATTTCCCAAAAAGATATTCGTTGTCGTGCGAAGATTTATGCGTAAAAATCTGCGAAATAAACTGCGTATATAATAGATTATGTTACATATGGAGATCATATATCCCTATTTCCTTGTAGATCTTTAGGAAAGGGTGAAGGAGGTCAAGCATCCTCCTCTCTAATAGTGATCCACATAGCAGGGCTGCGACGACGCTCCTCAAAACTCTAGGCCTGCTTTTAGGTGGATAGGGGGAGGAAAATAGGAGAGGAAAGCAAAGGCTCTAGCCTATGAACCACTAAATCCCTCCTATTTATAGAGGTCCCATGTCAAACCCTAATGGATCCTCCCCTATTGGGTATTGGATCTACATCCAACTACCTAAGCCTCTTAGATTAGTGGATCTTTATCCATTAATCTCTTATGAGCTCTTATTAGATCTCATCCATAGGATCCAATAATTCAAGGGCTTATTGGATATCCAATAAGACAGGGGCTCCAGCGGATATCTCATATCTGAACTTTTACTCATCGCAACGCCTACCATATATGTGTGACCCTCTAAGCCTAATATCGAGCTGGCCGTGAGTCATACCTATCAGAACTCATTCTGACTCAGTGAATTATTATCTCTATAATAATTCACTCGACTCATTGACTATGGACGTACTAGGCCACTACGCCGTAGTCCCCAAACGATACAGGGGAATCCAATCCATTGGACCTATCTGTCCTCAGTTATCATGTATCTATAGTCTCTCATCCATCTAATATCCCAGAGACCGTATATCGGGCATGGTGCTGTCAGACCCATACGGTTTCTACACGAGTCTCGCTCTAATCGGATTCTCCTAGAGAACTCTTTCTCTCTCAATTCGAATGACCCTGACTAGGGATTTGTCTGAGCAAGAACACATGGAATATTCCTCTCATGATGCCGAGAGTAGATGATCCTCTATCGACACTCAATAGCCCTTGTAAAGTTAACTGCCACTCTCAATGATCAACTGTACTAGATCTGGACTATCCAAACCTATAAGTCTGGTATCAAAGAGTGGAGCACTCATATAGGATATCCTTGGTGTCTCAAGTCTAAGGACCAAATACACCACTAGGACTAGGGAATCACTGTTTGACAATAAGGCATCATCAATCATCTAGCATTCCGTAAGCGGATCAATCAATGAACTCATTCTCCAATGAGCACCTGTACTGTATCCCTAGTATCCCCACACGAGCAGCTATGAGACCAGCTGCATCCATCATATGGACGGGTATATAGCACACCAGTCTATCCGGTTATCTCGATGTCCCTCTCGAGTAACCTATGACTGGGATTATTTAGGATCTGTGTTTAAAGGTGAATCAATCTCATTATCGTGATCTCATCACGATCCGATTCTCATTGCACAGATCCAAGGACATAACAATATATACATGCATGCATACAACAATTAATATAATAAGCTAAAAGATTTCGTGTCAAGTCACACGTGCCATCACTCACGTGATTGGCTTACTGGGCACCTATTGTTAGGATCAAGAGCACTAAGAGGGGTGGGGGGTGAATTAGTGCAGCTGAAAAACCAATGTCGGTTTAAAAACTTTCGTATGATAAAACCGTTTCCGATGTAAAGTCGTTTTCGGAAACTTAACTTGAAAGCGAGTTCGTAACGGAGTGCAGCAAAAGTAATGAGGAAGTAAAGCACATATGGAGGTTTGCAGTAAGGTAAATAGTAAGAATAAATGCAAACCAAAGAGCACAACAATTTTAGAGTGGTTCGGTCAATCTTGACCTACATCCACTTTTGGCTTCCTTCTCCGATGAGGTCACCGATGTCCACTAGAGGTTGGGTAGTGGTACCACTGCCTGACAGGGGCGGTACCATCGCCCAGCCTCGCTTGGAGATTGAGCCCCTGGGCGGTGCCATTGCCAACCCAGGTGGTGCCACCGCCGGCCAGGAAATTTGGGTCCGAATGGGCTGATCCATTCGGCCCAATTTGGGTCTATCAAGGGCCCAATTGTCCCAAGATTAAGTTAATGGGATCATCTCCCATTTCTAATTTAATCATCATGTTAACTACGATATTTTAAGACATTATACTACAGCTTGCTCCGGTGCATCAATCGCTTTTTCCGACGAGCTTCCGACGAACTTTCGGTGAACTTCCGACGAACCCTCAACGATGCTCCAGCGGACTTCCGGCAAACTCCTGGACTTGCGACGATCCACTTGGCGAGTTCTGACGAGCTTCTTTGGCAAGCTCCTGGACTTCTCGAATTTGTTCTCGTAGAACCTCCGACGACCGTCCGGACTTCCGTCAAACTCTCGAACCCCCAACGTGATTATGGTCTTGACTCCAACATAACTCCTGCTGCATGTCTTACTTTCATCATAGTTAATCCTGCACATTTATCTCAACATATGGATTAGATAACAAATGACAATTGACTTCATCATCAAAATCCGAGATCCAATAATGTCTCCCTTTTTTATGATGACAATCAATTGATAATGGAGTTAACCTTAACTCCCCCTATCTATTTGCCATACTTGAGATAAGTTATTCTTGAATTCAAAGTCTTTGAATTTAAGAGACATATTGATAAGTTAATATCCCTTAACCTTATCAATACTCCCATCATGATTCCTATCATGATGTATCTCTCTGAAAATGATGTCTAGGCTTGACATCCATTTTCAAGTTTTACATTTCAAATATGAATGATAGTAATCGAAGCAATTCATCATATGTTAAGATATCAACATGTTAAATTGCGATGTAAGCTTTTGATATCTTAACATAATGCAAACATTTCAATTGTTTAGCGATCATAGTATTTCATCACATGGCAAGATATCAACATGTAAAATTACGATGCAAATTCTTGATATCTTAACGTGATGCAAATATTTCAATTGTTTAGCAATCATAGCATTTCATCACAGAGCAAGATATCAACATGTAAAATTACGATGCAAATTCTTGATATCTTAACATGATGCAAACATTTCAAGTGTTTAACATGATGCATATCAATTTGTTCTTGATATCTTAACATGATGCATATATGATAGTGTAAATATGGCAATCATAGCATTTTTATCATCAATTTACCATATATTTCGATGCAAGCTTCTTTTGATATCTTAACATAATTCAAATTTAAATATGGCACTCATAGCTATCAATTCAAATATATCACTCATAGCTATAATCAATTCATATATTTCTCCCCCTTTGTTATCAACAAAAAGGAGAATGATATAAACAAATTTTAAACATAAGTGCGGCAATGATTCATGCCATAACAAGGTTCATGTCATTTTTCAACAATGAGTGATAGGATACCAATTATACAAACATCTCGAGGAAAACATGATATGGAGATAGCTTTGAATACTTCTTCTTTTTTATTTGTTATTATCTTTTTGCATGAAGGAGGAAGGCTATTTGTGAGTTTACTTCGAATGAAGTTAAAATCGATAAGAGATTAAATTACGCTTCATTTTTATAAGGATCAAGATATGTATGTGAGACAAATCTTTGCAAGTAAAAACAATATCTTCCTTTTTCAAGAAGGAATTTATAAGAATGAATTATATCATCAAATCCATTTCTCGAAAAAATATTTTTCACACGATAAGTGTATGAGAGATGTATTTGCTAATTGATTCCATATGTCAAAAATCAATGATATGAATCAAACTCGATATGACACATGGTTATGAAAGTTACATTAAGTTCGGAAGAAAATAATGTATCAAGAAAATCTGATTGTTAGGATACCAATTGTTAAGAGAATCCGAAAATGAAATTTAATACTTTCATGCATTCGGACAAGGTTTTGTTATAGATTTTCAAACACAATCATGAAGATAAAACATGCTCATCAACATGGAAATTTTTATATCCAAAACACATAATTTCCAACATGTTATTAAGGCATGTAATAGTGTAAAACTCTCATTATAGCAATTGAATGAATCAAGAAAATTCGAAAAATAAATTAAATGAGTTCAAGCATTCGGACATATCAACATTCCTAATTTTCTTTTAATGAAATCAAATTGTTCTTCACTTAGAGGTTTTGTAAAAATATCAGCTAGTTGATGTTTAGTATCAATGAACTTTATGATTACATCATGATTAGTGACATGATCTCGTATAAAGTGATGTCTAATATCAATATGTTTTGTTCTTGAGTGTTGAATGTGATTCTTTGTTAAACATATTGCACTTGTGTTATCACATTTAATGGGAATATTTTTAAGATAAACTTTATAATCTTCTAAGGTGTTTTTCATCCATACAACTTATGCACAGCATGCATTAGCTGCAATATACTCAGCTTCGGTTGTTGATAGTGCAACCAAATTTTGTTTCTTAGATAACCAGGAAACAAGGGCATGTCCCAAAAATTGACATGTCATGATGTATTTTTTCTATCTAGTCTACACCCAACAAAGTCCACATCAGCATAAGCAATTAACTCAAAATTCTCGGTTTTTGGATACCATAATCCTAGATTTGTGGTACCTTTAATATATTTAAGTATGTTTTTAACCGTTTTGATATGAGATATCTTAGGGTTTGATTGAAACCTAGCACAAAGTCCTACATTGAACATGATATCTGGTCTAGTTATAGTGAGGTAAAGTAAACTTTCTATCATACCCCTATAAGTTTTTTGATCGAAGCTTTCTTCACTTTCATCAACTTCTAACTTAGTGGAGATGCTTATAGGAGTGTTAATAGCTTTTGAGTTATCCATATTAAATATTTTTAGCAAATCTATAGTATATTTAGTTTGACTAATAAAGATGTCATTGCTTAGTTGCTTAATTTGTAAGCCTAAGAAGAATGTTAATTCTCCCATTAAACTCATTTCAAATTCGAGACTCATAGTTTTAGCAAAAGATTCACAAAGAGATTCATTCGTAGAACCGAAGATAATATCATCAACATAAATATGAACAATGAGAAAATTATTTTCAAAGTTCTTGATAAACAATATGGTATCAACCTTGCCTTTTGTGAAATTATTTTCAATAAAAAAAGAACCAAGTCTCTCATACCAAGCCCTTGGGGCTTGCTTTAAACCATAAAGAGCTTTAGTTAGTTTAAACACATGATTAGGGAGGCTATTATTTTTAAATCTAGGAGGTTGTTCAACATAAACTTCTTAGGAAATAAAGCCATTAAGAAAAGCTCTTTTAACATCCATTTGAAATAACTTGAAATTATTATTACTAATATAGGCAAGAAGCATCCTTATGGCTTCTAATCGAGCCACAGGAGTGAAGGTTTCTTCGTAATCGATACATTCTTCTTAGTTAAAACCTTTGGCCACTAATCTAGCCTTGTTTCTAACCACGATACCATCTTGCTGAACTTTGAGATATGTTTTATAAATGCGCAGAAGACAGTTTGCAGTTATGATTAAAATCAAAACGTAAACGTAAACTGTAATGATCGTACGAAAAATCGATTTACGTCTAAACGCAGATTCGGAAAGTTCTGAACTTAGAAACTCGTTCGTAAAAGTGCAGAAGGCAGTAGCTATTTAGGAGGTTTGCAGTAAAGATAAAATGCTCAAAGTAAATGCAAACCGAGATTTAGAGTGATTCGGTCAATCTTGACCTACTCCACTTTTGGCTTTCTCCACCGACGAGGTCACCGACGTCAACTAGAGGCCTTCCTTCAATAGGCGAAGGCCAACCACCCTTTTACAGTTTCACTCCTTTTGACGGGCTTAGGAGACAACCCTTACAGAAATTTTCTCTCCTCTCTTTACAACTCAAAAACTTGAAGAACAAAAGGAGGAGACTTAAAGGCTTTACAACACTTTTGATCTCTTAGAATCACAGAAAAGATCAAGATTTCGGTGTAGGTCTGTGTTTCTTCAGTGCTGATCTTTTGCAAACCTCCTAAAGAGCTTCCTAAGAGTTCCTAAGAGCTTCCTAAGAGCTTCCTAAGAGTTGAAGAACAAAAGGAGGAGACTTAAAGGCTTCCTAAGAGTTGGGATCCTAAAGTCACGGCTATTCAAGAGGCAAAAGATCTGCGAAATTTCCCTCTTGAAGAATTAATCGGGTCATTAATGACCTACGAAATGACTTGTAAAGCTCATGAAGAACAAGAAGACATCCTTCCAAAGAACAGGAAGGATATGACACTCAAAACTTCTGAAGATCACTTGAGAGAAAACTCAAGTGATGAGGACTGTGACGATGACTTGGCACTTCTAACTAGAAAATTTAAAAAATTCATTAAAAGAAACAAGTTTAAGAATGATACTAAAAATAAACTTGAACCCAAGAAGGATCAAGTTATTTGCTATGAGTGCAAAAAGCCGGGACACTACAAGAGTGATTGTCCCCAAGCCAAAAAGAGAACAACAAAGAAGAAGGCACTCAAAGCAACATGGGATGATTCGAGCGCATCTGAGGAAGAGGAGTCCAACACCGAGCAAGTTGCTCATTACGCCTTAATGGCTATCGGAGAGGAGGTAACAAATTCATTAAATGCTGATTTATCTTTTGATGAATTATTAAATGCTTTCAATGACTTATTTGACGAATACAAGAGTATCAGTAGAAAATATAAATTGCTGAAAAATGTGCATGATAGTCTTACTTGTGAGTTTGACAAGTTAAAAGTTGAAAATCATGATAGTTTAAATTCATGCATCAAATGCCATGATCTAGAAACTCTCCAAAAAGAAAACTTGCTACTTAAGGACACCTTGAAGAAATTCGAGGTTGGTAGCAAGTCATTGAACATGATCCTTGCAAACAAGGGTCAAGTTCCCAAAAGAAGAATTGAATTTGTGAGAAGTTCTCACCAAAATCCAACCACCTTCATAAAAGGCACCATCTTACATGTTCGACACCAAAACAAATGCAACTTTTGTTGCAAATTTGGACACAAAACACATTATTGTCCATTCAAGAAAATTAGTCCAAACAAATTGATTTGGGTTCCTAAAGGAACCATGATAAATTCTATGCAACATGATAGACAATGTAGATCTATTTGTGAGGCACCCAAAAGCAAATGGGTACCTAAAAATCATCCTTTCTTGTAGAAAACTAAACCATCACAAGCTAGGAGCAAGAGATGGTACCTTGACAGTGGATGCTCAAGGCATATGACCGGAGATCCATCTCAATTCTCTAAGCTCACTAGCATAGACGAAGGCTATGTCACCTTCGGAGACAACAACATGGGTAAAATCATTGGCAAAGGAACCATAGGTAACAAATCCAACTTCTTTATTGAAGATATTTTGTTAGTTGATGGTTTAAAACATAATCTCTTGAGCATTAGTCAATTATGTGATAAAGGATATATTGTCAGATTTGAATCTAATGCTTGCATCATTGAAAAATCACACAAAAACATATCTCTGATTGCATTGAAACAAAATAACGTATACACTATTGACATTAATGATTTGTGTAATGAAATGTGCTTTTCTGTTTTGAATGAGGATGCTTGGATATGACATAGAAGATTAGGTCATGCTAGCATGAAACTAATCACTCAAATATCATCTAAAGAACTTGTAAGAGGAATTCCTCATATCAAGTTCATCAAAGATAATGTATGTGATGCTTGCCAATTAGGTAAACAAATTAAGGGTAGTTTCAAATCTAAGAATCAAGTAAGCACCTCTAGGCCCTTACAATTGATCCATATGGACTTGTTCGGACCAATCTCCACATCAAGCCTAGGAGGTAGCAAATACGCCTTCGTCATTGTGGATGACTATAGCAGATACACATGGACTTACTTCTTAAAACAGAAAAGTGAATGCCTTAAATATTTTACCAAGTTTTGTAAACTTGTTTAGAATGAGAAAGGTTCTATGATTTCGTCAATTAGAAGTGATCATGGTGGTGAATTTCAAAACCATGATTTCCAGGAATTTTGTGAACTCAATGGATACAACCATAATTTCTCTACTCCTAGAAATCCTCAACAAAATGGAGTAGTAGAAAGAAAAAAATCAAAATTTACAAGAAATGGCAAGAACCATGTTGAATGAACACAACCTACCCAAATATTTTTGGACCGAAGCCGTAAATACTGCATGCTATATTTTGAATAGAGTTCTAGTAAGACCGCTACTAACCAAAACTCCCTATGAGTTATGGAACAACAAAAAACCCAATGTTTCATATTTTAAAGTCTTTGGGTGTAAGTGTTTTATCTTGAATGAAAAGGATAACTTAGGAAAATTTGATGCTAAATCCGATGAAGGAATCTTTCTTGGTTATTCTTCGGTTTCTAAAGCCTTTCGTATCTTCAACAAAAGAACTTTAATTATCGAAGAATCCATTCATGTTGTTTTCAATGAGATTTCCGAAATTAGGAAAAATGATTTTGATGATGATGTTAATTTTGATTCCTTGAATTTAAATGAAACCTCTTCTCCAACTAGCAACTTGGATGTATCCACTTCCGAAACATCCTTACCCAAGGATTGGAAGTATGTAGATGCTCATCCCAAGGAGCTAATTTTAGGAGACACGTCAAAGGGGGTTCAAACACGATCTTCTCTTAAAAATTTTTGTGCGAACGCCGCCTTTCTATCCCAAATTGAACCCAAATGTGTTGACGAAGCCATGAAAGATGATTCATGGATTATCGCAATGCAAGATGAATTGAATCAATTTGAGAGAAATGAGGTGTGGAAGCTTGTTCCTAGGCCAAATGACCATTTAGTTATTGGTACTAAATGAGTCTTCAGAAACAAGCAAGATGAAAATGGTATCGTGATTAGAAACAATGCTAGATTAGTGGCCAAAGGTTTCAACCAAGAAGAATGTATCGATTACGAAGAAACCTTCACTCCTGTGGCTCGATTGGAAGCCATAAGGATGCTCCTTGCCTACGCTAGTAGTAATAATTTTAAGCTGTTTCAAATGGATGTTAAAAGCGCTTTTCTAAATGGCTTTATCTCCGAAGAAGTTTATGTTGAACAACTTCCTGGATTTGAAAATAATAGCCTCCCTAATTATGTGTTTAGATTAACTAAAGCTCTCTATGGTTTAAAACAAGCCCCAAGGGCTTGGTATGAGAGACTTAGTTTTTTTCTTATCGAAAATAATTTCACAAAAGGCAAGGTTGATACTACATTGTTCATCAAGAATTTTGAAAATAATTTTCTCATTGTTCAGATTTATGTTGATGATATTATCTTTGGCTCTACGAATGAATCTCTTTGTGAATCTTTTGCTAAAACTATGAGTCTTGAATTCGAAATGAGCTTAATGGGAGAATTAACATTCTTCTTAGGCTTGCAAATCAAACAACTAAGCAATGACATCTTCATTAGTCAAACTAAATATGCTATGAATTTATTAAAAAAGTTTAATATGAACAACTCAAAGGCTATTAACACTCCTATGAGCACCTCCACTAAGTTAGAAATTTATGAAAGTGGAGAAAGCTTCGATCAAAAAACTTATAGGGGTATGATAGGAAGTTTACTTTACCTCACTGCAACCAGACCAGACATCATGTTCAGTGTAGGACTTTGTGCTAGATTTCAATCAAACCCTAAGATATCTCATCTTTAAAAGAATACTTAGATATCTTAATGGTACCACAAATCTAGGATTATGGTACCCAAAATCAAAGAATTTTGAGTTAATTGCTTATGCTGATGCGGACTTTGCTGGCTGTAAACTAGATAGAAAAAGCACATCAGGATCATGTCAATTTTTAGGACATGCCCTTGTTTCCTGGTCATCTAAGAAACAAAACTCGATTGCACTATCAACAACCGAAGCTGAATATATTGCAGCAAGTGCATGCTGTGCACAAGTTGTATGGATGAAAAACACCTTAGAAGATTACAAAGTTAATCTTAAAAATATTCCCATTAAATGTGATAACACAAGTGCAATATGCTTGACTAAGAATCCTATACAACACTCAAGAACAAAACACATTGATATTAGACATCACTTTATACGAGATCATGTTACTAATCATGACGTAACCATAGAGTTCATTGATACTAAACATCAACTAGCTGACATTTTTACAAAACCTCTAAGTGAAGAACAATTTGATTTCATAAGAAGAGAATTAGGAATGTTGATGTGTCCGAATAGATAAACTAGTCAAAATCATTTTTTTTTTTTACTTTATTGAATGATCAAATCACTTGATTGCCATGTGTTGAAATGTTTTGATTTTTGAAAAACTGTAGCATAATCTTGTCCGAATGCATGAAAGATTTCATCTCATTTTCGGATTCGCTTAACGGTTGGAATGACAAAAATCAAATACACTCTTATGAAAAATATTTTGAAATGGATTTGATAAAATGACTTTCCTCCTTCATGCACAAAGGATTATAACAAAAAAAAAAGGAGAAGAAGTATTCAAAGCATTATACGTATCATGCCTTCCTTTATATGCTTGATAACTTGCTTATATTGTTCTCCTAGTATCACATCTACCATGCTTTTTGTTGATAACAAAGGGGGAGAAATATATGAATTGATGCTATAAACACTGATGCTACGATTATGCCATGCCTGCATCATCAAGAGATATATGAACAGATGCCATATATAGAAATGCAACACTTGCTAAAATATTTGAAATGTGTACATCTGTTAAAATATTTGAAATGTGCATATCATGTAATGATATCAAAATCTTACTTCACAGCTTTACATGTTGATATCTTACAATATGATGAATTGCTTCAATTACATTCATTCAAAATTGTTATGTAAGAATGAATGTCAAGCCTTGACATCATCTTCAGAAATGTCACTTGAATTATTTGGTCTTGAATTCAAGAATGACTTATCTCAAGTATGCAATGTAGATAGGGGGAGTTAAGGTTAACTCAATTATCAATTGATTGTCATCATAAAAAAGGGGGAGATTGTTGAATCTCGGATTTTGATGATGAAGTCAATTGTCATTTGTTGTCTAACCTATATGTTGAGATAAGTGTGCAGGATTAACTACGATGAAAGTAAGACATGCAGCAGGAGTTGCGCCGGAATCATGACAATGATCACGTTGGGAGTTCGAGAGCTCGACGAAAGTTCGGACAGTCGTCGGAGGTTCTGCGGGAACAAATCCGAGATGTCCATAAGCTTGCCAAAGAAGCTCGTCGGAACTCGCCAAGTGTATCGTCGCAAGTCCAGGAGTTTGCCGGAAGTCCGCAGGACAATCACCGAGGGTTCATCGGATGATCGACGGAAGTTCGCCGGAAACTCGCCGGAAGAAGCGATTGACGCACCGGAGCAAACTGCAGAAATTGTCTTAGAATTTATCGTAGTTAGCACAATGATTAAGTTGGAAATGGGAGGTGATCCCATTAGCTTAATCTTGGGGCAATTGGGCCCCTGAAAAACCCAATTTGGGCCGAATGGATCTACCCATTCGGACCCTGATTGCTGTGGGAGGTGCAACCGCCCAAGCCAGGAGGTAGCACCGCCTGGGCTAAGTCTCCCAAGGAGACTGGGTGGTGCAACCGCCCCAGCCAGGAGGTGCAACCGCCTGGGCTCAGTCTCCAAGCGAGACTGGGCGGTGCAACCTCTCCTGACAAGAGGTAGCACCGCTTGAGCTCGGTCTTCGAGCTCTGGCAGGCGGTGCAACCGCCCCAGTCAGGAGGTGCAACCGCCTGAGCTCGGTCTTCGAGCTCTGGCAGAGAGGTGCAACCGCCCCTGACAGAGGTGGCACCGCCCAGAGGCTCAGTCTTCGAGCTCTGCCAGGCGATACAACCGCTCCAGTCAGGAGGTGCAACCACCTGATCCCGGAATTCCGGGAATTGACAGTTTTGAGCTCCAAATTTGAACTGGGTTGGGGCCTATAAATACCCCACCCATTCAGCACTGAAAGCAGGAACTAACACTCAAAATCTTGACATCTTTCTGTGATTCTTAGAGCTCAAAATTGTTGTAAAGGCCAAAAGTTCTCCTCCCTCTGTTCTTCAAAGTTTTGAGTTGTAAAGAGAGGAGAGAAAATTTCTGTAAGGGTTGTCTCCTAAGCCCGTCAAAAAGAGTGAAACTGTAAAAGGATGGTTGGCCTTCGCCTATTGAAGGAAAGCCTCTAGTTGACGTCGGTGACCTCGTCGGTGGAGGAAGCCATAAGTGGAGTAGGTCAAGATTGACCGAACCACTCTAAATCTTGGTTTGCATTTACTTTGAGCATTTTATCTTTACTGCAAACCTCCTAAATAGCTACTGCCTTCTGCACTTTTACGAACGAGTTTCTAAGTTCAGAACTTTCCGAATCTGCGTTTAGACGTAAATCGATTTTTCGTACGATCATTACAGTTTACGTTTACGTTTTGATTTTAATCATAACTGCAAACTGTCTTCTGCGCATTTATAAAACATATCTCAAAGTTCAGTATCTTCAAAATTGACATTTAGACGTAAACCAGTTTTATCGTACAAACGTTGCATTTCAGTTTGTGCTTGCATTCTGATTTTTATCATAAACTGCAAACTGCCTTTGTAGATTTACTTTAACGTCATCTCGCTTAATCTTAAGTTAAAGTAATCTTAGAATCGGCTTTTACATCGAAATCGTTTTTATCAAACGAACACAGCTTTCGGTTTTAATCGCTGAAATATTTCCGCTGCATTAATTCACCCCCCCCCTCTTAGTGCTCTTGATCCTAACAGATGTCACATATAGGGTTCATGAACTAAAAAGTACTAAATGATAATGACTAGAACTAATGGACTTGCAGGATTTGAATAAACCAACGATAGCTAATTCCAAATTCACAGGTAGGATCCTTATTGTTTCATGCATAAAAGCTGCATGAAAAAAATCTTATCCTACATAAGAAACATGATCCACCATAAGTAAATAACAGGAAATGCTCTTTTTGTCAAATGTGCCTGCAGAAAATGTGACACTAAAAATATTCCATTGTAGGTTCTTAGAAGTTAGAATATATGGTTCCATAAAGAAAATGTTTTATTGTACCTTAAAAACAATCAGGAGCTAAAACTTCATTAGTCTTAGAAACAACATAGTGAAAGTGTGCAAGAGAGCTGTCACATGCATGTTGGTAGCTGCAATGTGTGGAACTCACAAAGAGACATTTTCATACTAAAACCTGTTGCTAGATACATGCCACAGAAACAAGGTATTGCATCGGGACCCAACTGATTTTTTTTTGACCAATTGTGCATATCCAAAAAAAGCCTGATGAAATCAGTAAAAAATTAAGATCATAATGCAATAAGTATCAGTAAGATCTTAGTACCTAATCAAATGCAAGGTCCTTGGACAGTCTATACATTATAATATGTGATACAACTTATTATCCTATTTTGTAATCTTGATAAAATCAGCTCTGCGAAATCATAGAGTCAAGATGTATCCTGGACATAACTGTTAGTGAAATTGGATAATAACTGGGGCATTGTGATGAAATTCATAATTTCTTGAGCACACACAGATGAAAGATGGATGTCACATACAGGGTTCATGAACTAAAAAGTACTAAATGACAGTAACTAGAACTAACGGACTTCAATTCACAGGATTTGAAGTGTATATTTTAAGTGTATATTGGTATCTAAGAAACATGTAAAAAATAATCTGCTACCCATTAAGAAATATATAGCTTTCCAAGCCACAACAGTAGTTATATTGGTCCATAAAAGTCCCATAAGAGTTGAGCACAACACTCCAAAGAACTCTGTACAAGGCTGTGTCATAGTTGTATCATCAGAACACTCAAACAGTAGGTTCTTTATTGGCACTCTAGAAAAAAAGGAAAACTACAATCCAACAGACAAAATTTTCAGTTTCACAATAACTGCTATCATGATCATGATCAAATTCAAGAGATCAAGGTTTTATTCAAGTGTACAAATGACTAATATTGTTGGAATCTTCACAAAAAGGTAATAGATGGATCACAAAATAACATCTATGATAGGTCATAGAAAGTGTTTTTTTAGTTCATCAGGATGGACATGTCAGTACAATACATGCTGATCAGCACGGTTTAAACATATAGCTGGAACAAGCCTTGTGCTTGATTGTGTGTTCAAGGACATCCTTGGTATAAAACCAAACACCATGCTAGTATTATACTAGCATGACATAGTTCGACAATCATCAACCACTGCTGGCAAACTTGAAATATTATCATACATCATCAAATGGTGAAACTAATTGCCATCTGAACAATCATCATCAAATATTATACCACAGCAGAACAAATTGCCTCTGAACTTCATAGTCTTTGTTATGCTAGGACTATGATGTTCAAATCAAATAACATTTTTCTCAAAATGAGAAGATTATTTCACGAGAAAATTAATGATTGATAATTTGATCATCCACAATAAATCACAATGTATTGACCACAAAAAAGGTCAGATCTGCACCAAGAAATGATCAAGTACTCATCAAACATAGATAGTTTTAATTGCTTATGTTAGATAATTCACCAAACATTATTTATATATTTTCATGATGAATAGGTTAATTATGATGAATCATGATTTATATACATCTACCTATTCTAACATTAAATAAATACCAAATTTTGTCACATTAAATAGTAAACATTATACATTGATACATGCCCATATCCATCATATCAATATCTTGCACTTGTATCCATGACTTCATAACCAACCAACCAACCAAACGAGCATTCATTATAATAAAGAATTAAGCCTTCATAACAGTAATAAAAACAAGAAGAATGATGAAATTACTTGAATAACACCAAGAGGTCCTCCGGAAGTTCAATTGCAAGATCAACCTGAAAAAGGGTCGATGCAGTTACAAAAATACAAGTTGTTGACTTAATATGTAGACTTATTATGGGAAAAGATGAAACCTTTGCAGTAATTGTATATATCCATGGTGATAATGGTCCAAAGCATAAATCAATCAATACACATGCTGCTTTTGCCTGAAGATTGAAAAATAAACGCTTACTTAGAAAGCCAAAAAGTAAGTTGTCTATTCATAATTAAACTTGGTATGAAACCAACAAACACGAGATGATAAGAATGAAGACAGATAGTCCGCACAAGCATTAAGAAGATGACAATGACATTATTATTATCTGCAACAACAGATTAATATGAATTGTTGAGACTTTTGATAAGAATACAAATGCATGTAACGTATATCACCCAGATGCATCACTGCTGAACCTGAGAGAGAGCATGCTGGACAGAAGGATGTTTCCACAAAGAAAAACTATCATCAACTTGATTTAGGGGGCTAATTGGAGGAAGACGTGCCATCAAATGAAAGGAAATCAGAATCCATCCAAATTAATTAATATATAAACTAGTAAAAGGTGTTAAAAGTTTTAACTTAAAACAGAGACCTTTCACCTGGAAGCAGTGCTTGTATAAGTGGTAATAGGGACCAAAAATTTGAATTACTGTTAGCCAATTTGCAGAACAGGAGAGGCTATCTATTCATTATAAAAGAATGTAAACACTCGACAATTTAGTTACAGAAGCAGACTCCTGGTGGCTAAAAGTTATTCTAATAGGAAAAAAACAGGATAATTAGTTTAAAAAACATTATAGGGTAGGTGATCATTTAGAACATACTTGTGAAGCACATCCAAATAAGACATGAGGACTGCCTTCTTCCGCTGCAGATATATCCAAGACATTCAAATAAGAAGCATCCCAATAATCTTCAGTTCATTTGAATTCTTCCCCAAACAAGCTCAAGTAATCAGTAGGTTGCATGTGCCTGGTTACTTCAGTTTTAACAATTTCATCAAATATTGAAGACAGACCCAACTATTCAAGTACAAAATTGCCAAATCAGGTTGTAAATTGATTTGATAAGAAACCATATCCATTCACATAATATGCATGAAAAAATAATTTAATTAACATTAGTTTCTTCATAAACTTATTGTGGAATCCTCTAAACTAAGAAAGAACACTTTTGAACACGTGGAAAGCCAAAAAGCAAAAGAATTTCTATTAAGTAATATGGAACACATCATCTATAATTATTTCAATGTTTGACACAAAATATTACAGAACAAAATGCAAAGAAGAAACAGAAGAACATCTGTAACTAACAATGTGGAGACTTGTCCTTGTAAATGGCAGTCCAAATCCTTTGAGAAATGGCCCTGCATAGCCATCGTGTCTCTCACAATTCAATTGGAGATTCATATATGTCATTGCAGCTGCCAATAAAAAGTTAAAAAAAAAATTAACCATCAAGTTTTAGTTTATAAAGTCAAATAGAGTGGAGTAGTTTATCTCATCATGTTCCAAGGATTGTCAATCTTGATCCAACCAATTTAGAATGGTACCACCCGGTACGGGCGATACGTACCGATCCGACGACATACCGGTACGCGAACTGCCCGCTACCAGACAGAACATGCTAGAGTGCTACAATGCTACAGTAAGAGGAAGAAATATTTAAAACCGCTCGGTAATAGTGATACAGTGCTCCAATGGTCAAATTGACCGTTGGAACCCTTTCTTATGGTATTTAAACCCTTCTTCTCCTTTATTTCACTCCATTACATTCTCATACTCTCTTAAACTATCTCAAACTCTTTTTTTCTCACATTTGTGCTTTTCTAAATTCTACAAAACAACGATTTATGAATTGAATCGAGGCTAATTTAGGAAGATTAAGAGGAAGAACTTTCTAATCAAGAGGTATGTTTACATAAGGATAATCCGTACTGAACTGAAATACGAACCTTGCATAAGATATTCTTCAAAGCCTGAAAAAAATAATGATACTATTCTTACCTAATTTACATTGATTTTACTAAACTTATGCTATTACTATATTTATTTCTAACTTAAAAATCCTATCCTAACTTTTTTTTTTATTTTTAGGTATTTTCGGAGGGTCTTACACCTAAATTAGGTGTACCGCTTGGTACACCCTAGCGTACCGCTCGGTATACGGTACTGTACCATACCGAGCCAACCTGGAAATACTAATACGGTACGGTATTGCATACCTTGATCCAACCTATAAAATTTCACCATTAAGAACCTTATCCACATGCTGTGGTTTCCCGTCCTAACAATTATCATCCACAGAAAGCATACTTGTTGGTTTCTTAGATGAGTAACTTACATTATGGACAATGCTAGTTCATGATATATAAGTTACACAGTCCCGATATTTGCATGTTAGTCCATAAAAGAAGTCACTTAAATCAAGGATTGAAATTTTATACCATACCAAAATTTCAAGACTTATTCGATACGGTATGATACTATATACCGAGTGGTATATTTTGGTATACCGTTATGTGTGTGTATATATATATATATATATAGGTAAACCGCACAGTTTACCTCTATGCGGGGCGACGTCGCAGATAAAAAAAAATTATGACATCTAAAAAACAAAAATATTGCGATGATGCCCGAGGCGACATTGCCCAAGAAGAGAAGAAAAAAAACATCTTCGCTTCTCTCCGCCCCACAAGCCGATGCCTCTTCTCCCGCGCACAGATGAGAATTCGTCGACAGACGAGGAGGAGAGAGGTGACATCCAGGTTCTACCTTTTTTTCCTATTTCTTTTTTCGTCTTCTCCCTCTTCTTTCTTCTCCCTCGATCACCGTCGATAATAACACCTCAATCGATAACGATAATGCCTTAATTGATGGTACCGCTCGGTAGCGAGCGGTCCGTGTACTAGTCTATTGACGAACCGGTATGTACCACTCGGTACGAGCAGTATCATTCGGTATTGCAGACCTTGATTTAAAGAACTAATGGGCACTTTAAATGTTAGAATTAGGAACAGAAAACTCTATTTCTCATAATAACTGGAGAGGTCAATATATGTTGCATCAATTTATTGTGACGGACTAGTCTTACCATGAAACAGTTAGGATCATGCTTATGAGTACTAACATGTTTTCAACACTGGCTTTTTATGGCCTTAAGCAACCCTCCACCTTTTTCATTCGGGCTTGGGACCGACATTGGCGGTGTTAGAAACATTGGTACTCATAACAAGAAATCAAGTAAAGAAACTAATTTTCTTTGAGAAAGATCAAAATTGAAACACCTAGAAGGAATTTAAAAGTGACAATTGTAGATCCAAAAAATAAGTATACTTCTGTCTAATTAGACAACAAAGAGGCCTTTGAATCATGGCACTACTCGCTTTTTTAAACCTAACAATGAGAAACATTTTTTTGCCAACACATAAAAACATAAGAAAGTTTGTTTTCTCTATGGCTGTGATTTTGGTGGAGAAAGGGGGAAATTAAGCATAGCCATCTCTGAACATATCACTAACCTATGACACAACGACTTCCAATGCAGAAAATCCTAGAGAAAATGAAGTTCTCGATTGAGGCATTCACATCAACATAATAACTCTACTAGATTGAATATGTTTATCTTGTTTACAACTAAGCAAAAATTTATTTATGTCTAACACATACTTATATAAGATAAATTTGTCCATTTAAATTTGTTCCTCCTAACCTTGCCTCTTGCCTAACGTTCAAGGTGAGAACATTTTTAATTAACCTAGTCTATTGGTACTCCATTTGTGGTAAGGAAACCCAACTATATAAATATTTATCCTATTTGTTTCATGAAAGATGCAATCTTTATGTAACTTTTATTCAATTTTCAGATCCATATATCAACTGGGTAGCTTGTCCTAATATCTTAATGAGGGAATGCCTTGGAAGATCAAGAGATAGCTCCATTAACAAGTGTACTAAAATAAAAAAATCAGAAATTAAGAAAATATGGGAAGACTCTTTCAGATAATAATTTATATAAAAGAAGACAATTAAATTGATTACACTATCATGGACTTGAGTTAAAGAGACATATATTGTAATACAAAAAAAATGTTCAAATTTTGTTACACCATCGAGGAATTAAGTTATATCTTTTTTCTTGTTGTGATCAATTGCAACTTTTGTTTCGGCATATCCTAAGAGTTTTGCAAGAATATATAGAATTTTTGAAACTTGAATCATATAATGTAAACTATCCGTCCGACCCATTATTTATTTACTTTTGTCTAGATTAGTTGACATAAACTAATTAGACATCTTGTTTCTGTAGGATTTCATTCCAATACATACATTTTTAGTTTAGCAACTTAAGATCCAATATACAAAAGCCAAAAACTTATAATGAATAACAAATATATGTTCAGGACAAGGATTATAATGAATAATAAATGTATGTTCAGGACAAGGATTGAAATTTCATACCATATCGGAGTTTTGAGATTCGCTCGGTACGATATGGTACTGTATACCGAGAGGTACATTTGATATCTATATATATATATATATATATATATATATACATACATATATATATATATAACATAAAAAGGGGCGATTGCCTCGTCACCCTTTTTGGTGCGGGGGGAGGGTTTCTTCTCCCACGCGGGCAAAAAAACAAGCGACGTCCCTTTGTTTTACTTATAAATTAACATATGACTTCTAAATTTTTTTTTGGAAAATCAGTTCACTTAGTATACCAATAAAATACATTGAAGTAATTCTTGAAATAATTGAACTCTTCAAAACAATTTGCAATATTTCATTAATAAATTCAGAAGGCTTAACAGAGAGAGAGAGATGGGGGACCAATTCACTAATTCAAATGAAGGTAAAGTGTGTGTTTAAGCTAAGCTTCTGGTTCAAATGATACATTGCCCCAAGATGTAAACGTTCAGAATCTTACGAGTTCTTCCTGCATTCTTTCATTTTGTTAGTTCATTTTTGACAAACAATATCTAACATATCAGCTTGGATATATAAATTTGTCCACTTTTGGGAAAAAAAAGTACACTGGTTGTTCATTCATGTACAAATTCTCTCAAATTTTTATCCAAAGTGGGAGGATTCAAGTCAAACACTAACAAGCACCTAGTAGATGGATCTTTTCTGGATGGCTCCACGTCAAGCACGAAATATTCAAACCATTTGAAACACGAGGGAAACAAAAAAAATCTGACCAGTATGAATAACTATTATTCTGGATAACAAGGGTGAGCTAAGCATATGTGCATTAATAAAAAAAATACTAGATGATCTCATTGGTAATTTGTCAGACATTCATTCTCTTGTTCTTCGATGCATAATTTCACAACATAAAACTGATTTCTAGTTTTACAATTCAAACACCAATAACCACTAATCAAGAGAAAAAGAAGGTTGTATATACCAGGGTCTGCCGTACCGAGCCATACCGCCCGATACAGGTGGTACGTACCGGTCCGACAGGTTGTCGGTACGCGGACCGACTGTTACCGGTCCGAGAGTACTGTAGCACTGTAGCAGTGCTACAGTACTCGGTACACCTGGGTGTACCGCTCGGTATACCGTACCGTACCGGTACCGAGCCCAGGTCGAAATACTGGTACGGTACGGTATTGCAAACCTTGGTATATACACCATCCCCTTCTTGCAAAGGATGCACGCACCATTGGCCATGAGCTTCTTGTTTGTCTTGATCAGGCTCTGGAGTTTCCTGAGGATCATCAATCTCCACTGCATTAGCCTTGTCCATAAGGCCAATGATAGTTTACAAGATGTACATGACGATGGCAAGAGGCACAGAGGTAGAGGTGTTGGAAGGGATGGTAACTTTGGTGATGGAGACTTCAAATGCTTACCCAATATTCATTTTGTTTCTCCATTACATCCAACAAGATCATTAATATATTATTAAAAAAATGATGACTTAAATAATTCAATCGGAATTATCATGTCAAATTCAAACTTGGTACCACATGTGATATTACTGGAATCACAATAAATAATCACAACCGTTGTTGCTACCTTAATCTCAGTAAACAAATAGGGAAGTTGGAAACAAGAAATACCAACTCAAAGGTCGGTGTTATACTTACAAAAGGAAAATTTCAGATATAGTGCTTGGATGCTGAAACTTGTGGTAAATGACCACAACAGCAGAATTGAAAAAATACTGAAATAGTAGCCATGTCATTAATTGGTGAACATTTATATGAAACATAACAAGCTTGTCTATCAAGCTCATGAACATTGCTACTACTCTTCTACAGCTACAACTGATTCAGCAAGATAAATCCCATAGACTGAAACAATCACAAATCAGAACCTTCAGATTCAATGAAGATCCTGTTAATCGGAAAGACCCGAACTACTCCACTATCACCATAATGAAGCATTTGTGAACTATTGATCTAGCAAGCTAACTTCCAAAATTTAGAACCTGGATTATATCCCATTTGGCACCATTTTTCTAGCCCTATCTTAGGATCAGAAGTGTATCTATGTTGTAGAAGACCTAGTCTATTCATGGAAAGACATGTAAATTTGATATTTTTATTCATTTCACAGGGAAAAACATAATAAACAGAATTACAATGCCTCACCTTTATCAAGCTAATAGATTTATTTGTTTGGTATCTCTTTACTATTATGAAATATACTGTGGTTTACGGTTCTCTTAGGTTGAAATAACTGCTTTCTACAGAAATTATGACGCATCTTACTAAAATCAGAAATGCATTGAAGTAATTCTTGGAATAATTGAACTCTTTAAACAAGTTTGCAATATTTCATTAAAAAATTCAGAAGGCTTAACAAAGACAGAGAGGGGGGACCAATTCACTAATTCAAATGAAGGTAAAGTATGTGTTTAAGCTGAGCTTTTGGTTCGAATGATACATTGCCCAAAGATGTAAACGTTCAGAGTCTTGCGAGTTCTTCCTGCATTCTTTCATTTTATTAGTTCATTTTTTACAAACAATGTTTAGCATATCATCTTGCATGTTTAAATTTGTCCACTTTTGGGAAAAAAAAGTACACTGTTTGTTCATTCATGTAACCCAAAATAACTAAAATTGAAAAGCCCTTGTTTTTAACTAAAAGTCTTAGTCACTAAAATTGGTTGTCATGTTGGCAAACTACGTAGTTATCTTGTAGTAAAATTCCATATGTTACCAGAAATAAAGTTAATGCCCATAAAAATGAATCAGAACTACTCTTGTAAACAAATTGAAATAAACAAAATACACACCAAAAAATAATATTTTCAATCTCAGTCCGATATCGGTTTCAATAATATATCAGAGTAGTATGGTACTGGTATATAAGATAGTATACCAACATGTTCCGCCTGGTATACAAACAAGTTGTTAGTCATTTTTTATCATTAACAAATTTAAATGAAAGAGAAAGAGATACTATAATCCAGAGTCCAAACAATAGATTATAGACATCATCAAACATCATTAAGGTCTTTATTTAGAATGTGATATTTTAGACTAGAAAGAAAACTTGGTAGATCTTTTCAAATTTCAACTATGCTTCTCTTGCGCTAAAATTTGAGCTCTAATACTGCTTTATATTTATAAAATGATCTTTTCAACTATGCATCTCCCTTCCTCTAAAATGTAATCTCTAACAATGCCTTATATTTATTAAATGATAACTGTATTTTTTTATAATTAATTCTTAATGAAGACACACAAAATGGCAACAATTAACATATTTTAGCCAATTAACAAGTATTCCTAATCACCATATTCTACCTTTTGTAAACTTTATTTCAATTACATCTATTTTTAAAAAAATCAAAATGTTCATTCCTTAAAAGCTAAGTAATGCATTACATCAAAACTAAGGAGACATGTTATCATTGATGCAATAGGTGTTTGAGGACAAGGAAATTAGCAGAGATCCTTGATCGAGTGAACTATGTTTGTCTGAGTTAATGAAGTTCAGGTAGAGGCCCAGTAGGCACTCGTCATGTCCCTTATTAGATAACTATCTTTTGGATCGAATAGGTGTAGTCTATAGGAATGCCCTTGAAGATTTTGATTGTGTGATAAACTATTATGGACTTTCAAGATTTGAGGAAAATATATTCTTAGACTAAGACAACTTTTGTGAAATTTTTAATTTTCATAAATTTGTAAACATTTCTCTAACATCTTTATCAACATAAGTAGATTTTTAATTTTCCATGTTTTTATTGTGTTAAATCTTATTTAAACATTTTTCAGACTGCTTTCAATTAAATCATATTTTCCTAATTATTTTAAATATTTTATATGTTTTGTTTGTGTTATATGTTTTTGTCAACTTCTTCTTAATTGTTATCAATATTTCTTTCTAAAATTATCTATTATTTTTTCTCATGACAAAGGAAATTTAGTTATACTCTCAATTTGGTGGCAAATTTCATTACGCAGAACAAAATAATTTGGAATTTTACCTCAAACAACTGTATTATGTTTAAAAGTCATAAAAATTAATTTATGTACTCCAAATTATTTTCCTCAATATTTTTTTCATGTTTCGATTTTAGATAGCCATAATTAAAGTAACCAAGGTATATTGACAATAAGGATTGATGTTATTGATGTTCTGCCTGAGTTGGTATGATATATTGACAACAAGGATTGACGTTCTAACAGAGTCAATTTGATAACATCAATCCGATCATTTGCTAGCATTAATTAATATATTGTACATTCCTAAAGATTTCAACTAACAATTTTTGTATTTTTGTGTTATATCACATTATATTGCGTTAGAATTAGTACCAATATTCAATTCATTCATCGAAGTTGGAAAGTACATGAAAAGCAAAAACAACTACATACAAACATAGCATACAAATCCAAGAGGGACGAGCATACGGGTCAACGATTAAGTTTTGATACCATATTGCATGAAAAAATAAAAGAAGAAAAACAACATAAAGAATTACATGGCATGACAATTTGCTTTATAAACAATAGAAGATGTTCATCAAAACTAAGTAGCTAGCTTCCTATTTAGTGATAAAAAAGAATATGATATGAGCCAAAAGTGTCATGATTCAGTTATGCATCTACTTTTATACCCAAATCTAGTGATTCTATAAAGCCTAACCTATGGAGACTAAAAATAAAAGTTTCGAATTACCATATCAAAACGTAACAGATTGTGTACCTTCAAAATATATGGATAAATACATGTGTTTTAACCTGATTAAGAAGCATCTTTTATTGAGATATCAGTTGAATGTTGCACAAATATGTTCCAATTAACAACTAGCTTTGTACGATACCTTTATAATTTGCTTTGCTAGTCATTTCAATTTGAGTGAGATTTTATTTACACTTAATATTTCACATTGTACATTTACCATCATAGAATTACAAATTAATTATTTTAGAAGTAATAACATGATAAGCAAAAAGGACCGTAAAAATTACACAAGGATGTTCTTTGAGTATCGAGTTGAGTAAAGTCAATTTAGCTAAAGCATAGCAAACAATATAAAATGCCACATTATAAAACCTTATTAACTATAGTAATAATTGCATCATAAATGCATAAGAACTTCTTGCTAACAACACATCATAAAAATTTATAGTTCCAATGTTAAGGACACAAAATTGCAGACTTGACTTCAGCAACATTTCAAGAGCTCATGTAAATCTCTCAATTTGGATAAGTGAACATAAACAAAAACTTCGGATCAGTGAGCATAACTAAAATCTTGATCACAAGCACTACAAAATGCTATTGGAAGTTGAATCTAGACAACATAAGAGCTAATAATCAAAGAAAAAACATTCTACCAAGTGACACTATCCCATAATTCCATATCCACATATTGCAATCGCCATCATCTGAGAAATGACCAAGCTGAAACCATCAGCAATTGAGTCCCAAATTTCATTAAGACAAACACACCAACATTAACACCTAAAGGTCGAGGAGAGGTCATAAATCATTGGAATTTGTCTGTATTAGCATCTACTTGATAGCAAATTTTGAAAATAAAAGAGAAACAACCCATATTAAGTGAGTGTCATCTGGTTACTAATCCTTATCAAGCTATGACAAATAACAATCACCAAGAGAGAACTCTAAGATCACAAGAAAGGTAGCTTTGCATTTAATATTCCATTTAAAATCACAAAAATATTTAAAGATGGACATTTGTCTTCATGATTTCTTACTTCTTGAGATTCTCTTCAATTTTTTTTAAAAAAATTCTGACCTAGTTCCTAGCTCAGAGCAACATTAACATAACCAAAAAAACTGATAGCACCAACACTTGAGAGTAAATAAATCTAAATCACCATTGTTGAAATTGTATGACACTCAATGGTTATAACCAATCAAACAGCATTTTAGAAAATGATAGTAGCTACCCATGATATCTTCACTTCTTGTTGTTGTTGGTACAATGAACAATCTGAATCATGAACGAGGCAAATACATAGAGATGCACAAATTACTAAATATGGCATGTCACGTAAAACTAGATAACTGACATCAATAAAATATTTCCTATATAAGATTAGAGAATGGACTACATAACAGCAGAAAAAAAATATCTCAGATAGATTTATTTTCTGAATTTCTATATTCATGACCAAGGTCTACAATACCGAATTATACCGCCCGGTACGGGCGGTACATACCGGTACGCAGACCGCCCACTACCGGGCGGTACATTCAAAAAAATCTCGTATCGAACGATACAATGTAATATCGAGCGGTAACGGTCGATTTCGATCGTTACCACACTGTAGCAGTGCTACAGTGCTCCAACGGTCGTTACCACACTATAGCAGTGCTACCGTGCTCCAACGGTCAATTTGACCGTTGGAGCCCTTTCTCATTCTATTTAAGTTATTCTTCTCCCCTATTTCATTATACTCTCTTAAACTCTCTCTCAAACTTTTTTTTCTCTCCTAAACTCTACAAAACAACGATTTATGAATTCAATCGAGGCTAATTTGGGAAGATTAAAAGGAAGAGCTTTTTAATCAAGAGGTATGTATTCGATTTCTTTAATTAGAGAGTAATTAAGATCTTTAAGATTATGATTAATGTGTTTCATGCATATTAAATATTGAATAATATTTATGATAGTAAAATAAGTTTAATTAAGTTTTATTAAAGTTATTTAATACTGTGATTAGTCATTTTAATGATGATTTAATCGAAATTTATTCGATTTTATATCAATTCAATGTCTTTAATACCTATTAGGGTATTTGTCATGTTTATAGTGTTGAAAGAGATGTAATTAGTGAAAAATTAACTATGTTAATCGTATAATTAGTGTAGATAAATGATGATTTTATCATAATTTAAATCATATTGGATTAAAATTACATATTTGAATCATATTGATCTCATTGAC
Organism: Musa acuminata AAA Group; assembly: GCF_036884655.1. Taxonomy (NCBI): domain Eukaryota; kingdom Viridiplantae; phylum Streptophyta; class Magnoliopsida; order Zingiberales; family Musaceae; genus Musa; species Musa acuminata. The sequence goes on from NC_088327.1 coordinate 36,786,494, forward strand.
CTCCAATTCTACAACGAAGATTCAGAGCCAATGTTAGATTGGGTGGAGACCCGTCGTTCGTTTTGGTGGTAAAATCAACAATCAGGTATATCTACATATGTAATTATTTAATTAATTTGAATTTTAGAGTTTATATTGTAATAAAATAGTCTAACAATTCAAATGATTTTTTTGTAGATATTTCAATCTATAACGGGCTGAAATACGAACCTCGAACAAAACTACCTCAAAGCCCGAAAAAGATATGTGATACTATTCTTACCTAATTTACATTGATTTTGCTAAACTTATACTATTACTATATTTATTTATAACTTGAAAACCCTATCCTAACTTTTTTTTTATTTTCAGGTATTTTCGGAGGGTTTAACGGACTGAAATTAGGTGTACCGCTCGGTGCACCTGGGGGTACCGGTCGGTACACCATACCGTACCGTACCGAGCCCAGGTCGAAACACCGGTACGGTACGATATTGCGAACCTTGTTCTTGACAACCAAAGCAATAATATACTCCTAAATTATAGACATCTAGAAATGCATATTTAGAGCAATGAGGAAACTATTTGCTGCCTCATGTTCAAATGTGGGAAAAAAAACAATTTTGAAAAGTGGAGCCAACAACTGAAAGTCCGACAGCTAATCGTGCGAAGTCTTTAAGTGACTCATCAACAGCGAAGGTATTATGTTCAGTACCTTTACATGCAAATCCAACAAGGTAGGAAATCCTATATTATTAATATGATAAATTGTCAGTTTTTAAATGATAAAACGATTAGTTAAATATCAGCTACAGAATATATAGTCAGAATAGTGCAAAGTGGAAAACACACAAATAAAAGAGAAAAAACAAAGTCTAAAGGAATCAAAATGTGTCTAAAAATATTATCAATAAATGATCTATAATAAAGAGAAGTATCTAAAATGCAATTCCAGAATTTGATAGGTCTTTTTTTTGCTTTCTTACGGAACAGAGAGACTAATAGAAGTCACAATTCTTTGTTAGTAATGAGTAATGACAACTAATTTGTTCGAAAGATTATGGAATGTTATTATTGATGAATAATATAACAAAAGGAGAAAAAATAAAGTCTAAAGGAATCGAAACATGTCTAAAAATATTATTGATGAATGATCTGTAATAGAAGAGCAATATCTAGAATGCAATCCAGAATTTGATAAGATCTCTTTTTTTCTTTCTTACATAACAGAAAGACTAATAGAAGTCACAATTCTTTGTTAGTAATTATAACTAATTTGATAAAAAGATTATAGAATGTTAAGAGGCAGGCCAGAAGTTAGACAAGAAAGAGAATTAATTAGTGCAGTAGACTTTTCAATGATAAAATTTGAGAAACCACCATAGATACTTTCTAGTAAAGGAGTAACCAAAATATTCAACAAAGAAAGGATACTTGAACCTGATTCTCAAATTCCAGTAAATGAAACATCAATGCTCTAAGTCTCTTTGTCCCTGAATGATAAAAAAAAGCAATGTGCCTTGATCATAACATGAATGAAAGGTAAGCCTCAACATATGACTGAAGCATCACAAATGTCAATCTATGAGAAAATTGTTGGAGGTGAAATATCTTTAAGCATGAAACAATTTGCAAACAACTTAACCTATAATCAGTGACATTAGGCAAAATCTCATTGTATGAAGCTGAAAATATTGACGGTTATGAATAATAGTAGAAATTTGTTATAATATTAACAATTATGGAAAGACCCTTACTGTAAATTTATGGAGGAAAAGGGGAAAAAGAGGAAAAAATATGATGGAACTTAAAAATGGTGTCTATATTCCTTCTTAAAATCCATATGCAGGCTCAACAAAAAAATAACAGATGACTTCTAAGTTTTTTGCAAACCCAGTTCACTTAATATATCACTAAAATGCATTGAAGTAATTCTTGGAATAATTGAACTCTTCAAAACAATTTGAAATATTTCATTAAGAAGTTCATAAAGCACAGAAAAAGAGGGGAGGACCAATTCATTAATTCAAATGAAGGAAAAGTGTGTGTTTAAGTTGAGCTTCTAGTTCGAATGATACATTGTCCAAAGATGTAACATTCAGTCTTGCGAGTTCTTCCGGCTTTCTTTCATTTTGTTAGTTCATTTATGACAAACAATGTCTAGCATATCAGCTTGGAGATTTTATATAAAGTCGTCCACTTTTGGAAAAAAAAAAGTAAACTAGTTGTTCATTCATGTTACAAATTCTCTCAAATTTATATTCAAAGTGTGAGGCTTCAAGTCAAACACAAACAAGCACCTAGTAGAAGGATCTTTTATGGATGGCTCCACATCAGGTACGAAATATTCAGACCATTTGAAACAGAGGGGAGAATAACAAAATTTGACCAGTATGAATAATTATTATTCTGGATAATAAGGGTGAGCTAACCATATGCTCATCAATAAAAAAATGCATAATTTCACAACATAAAACTGATTTCTAGTTTTATAATTCAAACACCAACAACCATTAATCAAGAGAAAAAGAAGGTTGTATATGCACCTTCCCCATGTTGCAAAGGGTGCACGCACCGTTGGCCATGAGCTTCACTGTAGCTTCTTGTTTGTCTTGATCAAGCTCTGGAGCTTTCTGAGGATCATCAATCTCCACCGCATTAGCCTTGTCCATAAGGCCAATGATAGTTTACAAGATATATATGATGATGGCAAGGGGCACAGAGGTAGAGGTGTTGGAAGGGATGGTAACTTTGGTGATGGAATCTTCAAATGCTTACCCAATATTCAATTTGTCTCTCCATTACAACCAACAAGATCATGAATAGATTATTAAAAAAAATGATGACTTAAATAAATCTATCGGAATTATCGTGTCAAATTCAAACTTGGTACCACATGTGATATTACTGGAATCATAATAAATAATCACAACCGCTACTGCTACCTTAATCTCAGTAAACAAATAGGGAAGTTGGAAACAAGAAATACCAACTCAAAGGTCGGCGTTATACTTACAAAGGCAAATTTCAGATATAGTGCTTGGATGCTGAAACTTGTGGTAAATGACCACAATAGCATAATTGAAAAAATACTGAAATAGTAGCCATGTCATTAATTGGTGAACATTTATATGAAACATAGCAAGCTTGTCTATCAAGCTCATGAACATTGCTACCACTCTGCTACAACTACAGCTGATTCAGCAAGATAAATCCAAATCGAAACCTTTAATGAAGATCTTGTTAATCGGAAGGACCCGAACTACTCCACTATCACTATAATGAAGCATTTATGAACTGTTGGTCTAGTAAGCTAACTTCCAAACTTTAGAACTGCATTATATCCCATTTGACACCATTTTTCAAGCCCTATCTTAGGATCAGAAGTGTATCTATGTTGCAGAAGACATAATCTATTCATGGAAAGACATATAAATTTGATATTTTTGTTTATTTCACAGGGAAAAACATAATAAACAGAATTACAATGCCTCACCTTTATCAAGCTCATAGATTTATTTGTTTGGTATCTCTTTACTATTATGGTATATACTGTGGTTTGCAGTTCTCTTAGGTTGAATAACTGCTTTCTATAGAAATTTTGACACATCTTACTAAAAACAAAAAATTTTAGGCTTGGATTTCACTCTTGAACTTATCTTTATTTTCGAAAAATTTCAAATTGAAAATTATTCATTTCATGAACAGTTTTTTAAACAATATCTGAGTGGTTGATCAACAGTCTTTTGATTGTCAAACACAATTTTAGTTTTGCAACTCCACAATTTTCTAAATTATTTCACCCTCTAAACAAAATCCTGAGATGCTTTAGTATCTTTGTATATGCAAATAAACATAAAAAAAACACTATTTCAAGTGAAATGAAGTACTCCGTAGTGAAATAATATCTACACCAAATAAAAGTTTTCACGGGTTCTAGAATGGTCCTAAAAGAACATAAAAAATCTGAAGGCTAATGGATATTTTAGGGAACCTTTAGTCACCCAAAAAATAAAGACATAAGAAGTTACATCTTAGATCAAAATTATGCATAGATCTCTTAGTTGTTGAATATGATTATAGTTGTGCAACACCATAAGTTTCCATATTTTCACCCTCTAAGCAAATCCAAAGATGCTTTAATATCTTTGTATCTGTGAATAAAGATTTAGCAAAGACACCATAGCAAGATTTTAAATTCATCATGTGAAAGTACTTTGATCTGGCAATAGAGCTACACAGTTCAATCTTCAAAGTTTCTTAATGGTCCTAAAAGAATATAAAATTCTGAAGTTCAACTTATATCATAGGAAACCTATAGTTAGAAAAGAAAAAAGAAGCATAGGGTCATAAGCAATTACCTCTTATAATGCATAGATCTCACGATTGTCAAACACACTTCTAGATATGCAATGTGATGTCTTCATGTGATAACTAGGCCATATTGAATGTTATAAGAAATCTCAACTCAAAAAAAATGGAAAAGGAAATCTGAAGTTTGTTATACGGTTCAATCTTCAAAGTTTGTTTTGGCAATGTGAAATCTTCATGTGATACTTAAGGCCATATTACAAGTGCTTTGTTCTGGCAATAGAGCTACACAGTTCAATCTTCAAAGTTTCTTTATAGTCCTAAAAGAATATAAAATTCTTAAGTTTAACTTATATCATAGGAAACTTATAGTCGGAAAGAAAAAATAGAAACATAAGGCCATAGGCAATTACCTCTTATAATGCATAGATCTCTCGATTGTCAAACACTCTTCTAGGTGTGCAATGTGATGTCTTCATGTGATATCAAGGCCATATTGAATATCATAAGAAATCTGAACTCAAAAAAGAAAAAAAACAATAAGCATCTATCAGTTTGATCTAATTATGCATGATTAGCATACACAACAAAATATATAGTCTGCACAAAAATTCTCAAACAAAAATGAGACAAAGATAGTAACTTACAAAAAAGAAACACAAGAGAAGCAAATTAAAATCACTTTAAACCACATAATTAGATTATAACAATTGGGCAAAAATTATAGACCACATGTTTCATCAATTGGGCAATAATCATATCGATAACTATGAAATGATAAACAATAAATAGGAAACAAAAATCAGACTCGTAGCTGCAATGATAGTCATGTTGTAAATAAGCCTACTAAAATGCTGTAAAAGGCTGTAAGGTTTCTAACTTACCTTAGGCGGTTGCGCTCATATTTGAAGATCTCGAATCCATGCACTTGTATGAAAATGTACTACCTCTTTGACACCACGAAACTTCCCATCGCAATGTTACCAACAACAGATCTTCATGCCAAGCACTAGAGAAGTCTTCCATTTGGAATCTTAATCATTTCCACCTATCCACCTTTTCATCTTATGATGACATTAAATTGGGCAAAGGGTAGTTCAGGTTTTGTTATTTTGGGAGTCTCAAAGATATTCCAAAACTTGACTGTCTCATCTGCTGCTGCAGAAGCTACTACACCTCCCAGTGGACTCCCAGCCAAGGAAAGAACCCGGGATGAATGACCGGAAACCTCAGCCACTCTCGTCATGGATGGGTAATTCCACAAGGTGAGTTGATTGTTCGGCGAACCATGGGAGGTCAGTAATTCAGATTTGTTTTTGTCCCATAGCAATGCACAAACTTCAGAGCCAGCATCAATCGAGTTCAAGCAAGCACCGTTAACGGTGTTCCAAAACTTAACGCAATGATCATTGCAACCTCCACCAGAAGCCAGCAGGTTGCTCCGAGTTGGGCACCAGTCAACGGCCTTCACAATGGAAGTGTGGCTGCTGATCCTGTGAAGCCATTGACGTTGACGTGGATGGTCACGTGAGAAAGGCATGCAGGCATCCCATATGTGCACTAGTTTGTCCTGCCCTCCACTCGCCAAATACCGCCCTGACAACACGGACCATTTAAGACTACAAACTCCACGCCGATGCCCATTATAGAAACAGATGAACATGTCATCCTTTCTAAAGTCATAATCAACAACAGTGCCATCAAATCTTCCGACTGTCAAGATTGAATTACTTCTCCACGCAAGTGACAACACAGGGGCCTGGTTCTCATCTTCCATCCCATCCACGACATGTCCTGTTGCTGGATCAATCAGGGATAAATCTGAATTGCCAAATGCGACAGCAAGAACTGCACAGTCTGGCGACCAGCGGATGCAAGTGATAGGTCCTCTGTCTTCTACGGGTTGTAGAAGCTTAGTCGACTCTTCTGCAGCGTCCCAGAGATACACTGCGTCCTCAAGGCCAATCGCCAACACATTATTGCTTCCCCAGTCGAGGAGATTCAAAACATTATCATCCAACAAGCCGTGGATTACCAAAACCCTCTCTGGTTCTTTAGGGATTCGCCTCTGCTGCTTCTTCTGCGGCCGAATGGGCTCGTCAAACTCGGGCAGCTTGCTGGCCGACGCTTCAGGTGCAGTCTTGAAAGCGAGGATACGAGACCTGTTCTTCAAAATGCACTCGTCAAGAAGCTTTTGGTACGCCACGCTCGATGGGGATTCCCTCGAACCATCACGCTGCGGTCTCGAAGGCCCCGTTAGGGCAAAGCGTGCGTAGTCCATGTCCATCGCCGACCGGAACGGGATGAAGCGGTCGTACTCCACACGCCTAGAACGCGAAGAAGACATATTTTCCAATCGAAACCAGAACGAGACTGGCTAGGTGACGAAAAACGATCGAGAAAACCAGAAAGATCGATCTTCCCACAAGAAAGTCGACAACCAAGAATCGATTAAAAGAACCCCAAGACCAACAAAATTTCTGAACCCTAATCAAAATTTCGACCGATGAAGAACCAAGCGAAACGAAACAAGAGAAAAAAAGAAAGGAATGAGATCACCGCAATAAAAATCGAAGGGAAGGACCCTCGCAGCTGTGCCCGTTCGTGTTCGTCGGAGAGCAGTTCCGACCTTCGCAGAACGACGAGATCGCCGAGACCTTCGCAGAACGACGAGATCGCCGAGAGCCGAGAGTCGAGAGTCGAGAGTCGAGAGTCGAGGGCCGAGAGGAGAGCGCGCGAGGGGAGAGAAGTTGTTGTGATTGCAACAGAGTGGGCCCTCGGGTTATATAGATGCCACCCAGCCCAAGCGTTACATCCTAAAATCGTTCCGTTATATTTACCCAATCTACGTAGCGGGTAGTTTGACATCACACCGTTATATACAGCTATCATCTACGTTAAATTTGGTGTACCTTATTCTTTTAGAATTTGTATGTTAAAGAAACAAGACGTGACATTTTTTATTAATATAATGAGATTTGATATTCTTTTATTTGTCACTAAAAAAGAAGATTTTTATTTTAGGATATTTTAATATCTATAAACTGATAATATTTTTATTAATACACTAGGTTTTGAGTCTCAAATTATAATATATCTTATTTTTTAATTTTAAATTTAGTACAATATTCATTCACATAAATTATGCATCTAATTAATCCAACAAAGATCAAACAGTAAACAATTAGACAAAACTAGAAGTAAATGCTGACCATTCTCAATTTAGATGATAAATAGTTAAATGCTTGAATTATTAAGAAAATATGACAATTAATCATTTTTAATTATATTAATTTATTATTATTATTCTAACCAAAATTCATTGAAAGTTCATCTTAAATTGTTGGAGCAAAACAATGATATACAAATTTTGACGAAGAAACAAATAAGATATTAAAATAATAAAAATAAAAAGATAAAGTTTAGAAAGAACTTAAAGACATGTAATCAATGTCTTAATATGAAAAACTCATCTTTACATATCGGATTGATCGAGATTCTAATCTCAATATTTAATCCATCTTATCTTTGCGAACATAAATAAATATTATCATAGAGTTAGTTAACTAGCCTCTCTTAGCATATCAAGTAGCAAAAAAATAATAATAATAATATTTTTTAAAAATAAAGAGGAGAAATTGTATTGAAATATGAATTAATAAACTATAACCATTTACAATTCTATTTATAGAGCCTAAAAAGCATCCTAAATGTCATAACTGTTATTGTTGTAAGAGATATCCTTTCATTAAAATATCTTTTATGCATATCAAGATTATCTTTACATAATTTTAATTTTTAAAATATAATACTAATAAAATTATATTTATTTATAAGATAAGATCATTGGAAAAACTTTTAATTTTTTTCTTTTTACCTGGAAAATGATGACTTCACTAGATTATGTAAAAGACTGAGATACTTTTCTCTCCCTTTATCAAAATAAAATAAAAAAATATCAATAAACCAAATACGACTATAATGATATATTAAATAATAAAATAATACTTTTAATTAATATCTTAATAAATATAGTATGAATTATTAAAAATATAATAGTATTGTCAAGAAATAATCATATAGGTTGTTGTTATTAGATATCAATTTAATTTTCCTTAAGTTATTTTTGCTATTTTTGACATAATTTTGATTAAAATGTGTTAGAACGGATAAAAGAGCAAAAAAATTAAATTAAATTTATAAGTTATGAAATCCATAAAGTAGATTAGAAAATATTTATAAAGAGTATAAAAGAGTTTACAAAAAGGTAAAACCAAAATATATGAGATACATTGTTCTTAAAATAGATTCCACTACTTCATAAATTTATAAAATTATTATAATTTTATTTAGCTAAGGTAATTAAACTCCAAATCAAAAACATTCTACATGAAACCTTTATAAATATTTTGTAGATTGTTTTTGTTTTTAAACCTTTAATAAAAATTTATTGGTTTTTTTTACCTTTTCATCACATTTTAACTTGATATGTTAAGAGAACTATTTAGACTTTGGATCACTTTAAAAAAAATTATATTATTATCCACTTAGAATACTCTTTAAAAGATCCATAATTTGTGAAAGAGGTTTTGGGGGAGATAGATATAAGAGTATTATTATTAAATAAAAGTAGAAAAAATATCATTTCCAGAATTCTTTATTACAAATTATCATTAAATTAAAACTAGGATGCTTTATAAAGTGATATAATAAACACTAAAATTAGAATGTCTTATGAAAAGATATAATAAGCCATGTAGAAGTTTTTGTTGTACAAAGCTGATTGCAAGCTTCTATGAGTACATTTTGTGATCATTGGTATTCTTTTATATTACAAATAATGTTATTTTTATCATAATATGAATACCTAGAAAAGAGGAAAATAAATGATCATATGAAACTAACCAGAGCTTATCCAAGTAAGATTTTCTTTTTAGGCAAGATTTTGATTTTTTAAAATAAAATAATTGAAGGTAAAATCCATCAAACAAAATTACATATATAGCAAAAATCATCATACCACCTAAAATGGTATAAAATATATTGTGCGTACTAGTCTAGATGTGGATCGGTATGCGAATTGCTTTTGTTTTAAGTGATATAATCTAAATTATATATGAAAACCTTAGAATCACCATATTTTTCATGGATGGTGCTTACCCATTAGCCATCATTTCTCTCTTTGGTACATACTCTCTTCTTATTCTTCTCTTCTTTCTTCATGTCATTTCTCAATACTTTGTCTCCTTTTCCTCCTCCCTCCTTTGATCCATCTTCTTTCTTCTTTCTCCTTCACTGCTTCCTCTTTTTCCTTCTTCCCAATCCAACACAAATTGATATAGGACAAAAGCATATTATTGGATTCTCTTATATTAACAACTACATAAATGCTTTTATGTTCAACATAACCTCTTTTGAGTTTGGCTTCTCAAATTGGATTCTCATATTATTGGATACTTCAATCACCATCATTTTGTGTTTGTCCAATGATCTTATATAGTATAAGGTTTATATATTTTATTTTCATATACAAAATATTTAAAAATATTAAGGCCATATATAAGATGTTTAAAAATATTAAGAAAGACTAGGTTAAACAACATAATTGTTCCATTTATTTATAGTCATAGCTTGAAATATCCGAAAGAAAATCCATTAGAAAAATATATTTTCTATTAGTAACTCATTGCAAAATTACCATCATATTTGGTATATTTAGATGTTTTCTCTATTTAATAACATTTATTACTTAAGAGGAGTCTTGTCTAAGTGGAATTAGAATACTTTGGGTGATATTAATGCCAAGGTTGATATTAATAAGTTAGAGCTTCTAGATGTCATTGCTATTATCTTAAACAAGGATGTTATAGAGTTGGGATCCCTTTATAATCACATTCAGACTCTTACTATGTATGTTTACTTAAAGACTTGGGTTAAGATCAAGTTTAAATAGATTCAGAACGAGGATAATGATATGAAATTTTATCATAATTTAATTATTGATTGATATAAGTAAAATTTCATTCATAATATTTAGAGTGACCAATAGTATATTTATCAACCTGAGCTTATCTCTCATAAATTTATCTCATTTTATTCTCAATTTTATGGTGGGGATATGAATAAGCCTTTTTTTTATTTTAATTCTAAATCCCTTTAGCCTAATATGAATAGTATTCTTAATGATCAAGGTTCTGAGTTAATTAGATACTTTAACAAATATAAAATGTGTAAGTTTCTAGGTCGTTCGACTTTAGTAAAAATCTTGGGACTGATGGGTATACTTTTAAATTTTATCAATACCACTAAGATACTAAAAAAGATTATCTTATTGAGGCCTTTAATTAATTATATTTTTATGCCTTTTTGTTGGTTGATTAGGCTAGAACCTTCTTTGTCTTCATCCCTAAATATTTAATTCCTAAAAAAATTTTATATTTTTCATCCCATTTTTTGTAGGTAATGTGGTATATAATGTTTTGTCTAAGCTTTTGGCTTCTCATATCAAATCTCTCTTGAATAATTTGTTTGATATTGAGTAATCAATTTTTCTCTCGAATAGAAGTATTCATGATAATATTTTGATAGCTTAAGAAGTGGTTCATTCTATATTTGAAATAAGGGTAAGAGTCCTTTAGTTATGTTTAAAATTGATCTTGAAAAAGAATATGATCGTCTTTCTTGGGATGTCATTTTTTTCATTTATACTCTTTTAAATTGTTTTATATAATTTCTGTATTGGATTAAAAATTATATTTTTATTTATATTTTTTTATATCTTATTAATTGTAAGGGCTCAAGGTATTTCAAGAGCAATAGGGGTATTGGGGACTATTATCCCCATATCTATATATCATTGTGGCCCAAATCCTTTCTTGCCTATTTCATAAGGCTATTGAAGATAAGTTGCTCACCCTATTTAAATTTAAAAATATATGTGTTTCTCTCGTATTATATATGCAAATGATATTTTGACATGCTTTAGGGTGAATAAAAGATTTTGCGAAACCATTAAGGATAATCTCAAGGCTTATGAGACTCTTATGAATCAACTCATTAATCTTAGTAAATATGATTTTTTTTTTCTCGTAGCATGAGAGTTGGTAAGAGACATGATGTCCATTCCTTTAATATCAAAGTGAGAAAGTTCTATTTTAAATACCTTAGTACTACGATCATCGCTCATAGAATTCTCAAATCGCCCTTTGATATTATGTTGAAGTCTTAATGGTAAGATTGATTCTTGGAATAGGTCTAAGTTATCCTAGGCTAGTAGGTGTTAGGATCATAATGACACTAAGAGGGGAGGGTGAATTAGTATTACAGTAAATTTCAATCGATTTTAAAGGTCCATCAATAAATCCATATTGGAAATGAAATTAACAAAAAATGTGAGTAAGGGTTGTGAGTAAAGTAAATTAGTAAGTAACAACAAATCAAAATTAAGAGAAGTAATACAAATCGATTTATAGTGGTTTAATCTTTCCGACCTATATCTACTCTTGATTTCTCTTTCGTCGAGGCCATTGGCTTTCACTACTGATCTTTTTTCCAATGGATGAAAATCAACTATCATTATTATAGCTTTTATCCTTTTAATAGGCTTATGAGAGAACCTCTATACTCACTCTTTTATAATATCTCTCATCTCCTATAACTCAGAATCACCTCTCAACTCAGAGAAAGAGACTCAAATAATATCCAAAGAGAGAGCTATAACTCTTCACCAACTCAGAAATTGATGCTCCATCAACCAAACCTTAGTGGGCTATTTATAGGCCCCAAGAGGCTTAAAAAATGGAGCCAAAAAATTTAAATCCTTGAAATTTTAAGGCATAGGCGGTACTATCGTTGACACATGGTAGTACTACCGTTATAACTTTTGATATTACAATTTTAGAATTTTGGACAATACAACTATCATAATTTTTAAATATTAAGTAGTATCACCATCAATATAGGTGGTACCACTACCAGTAGCATTGACAAATATTGTTTTGTGCTTATCGGTTGACTTTAGCGGTACCATCGCTTGGGCCTAGCAGTACCACTGTCCAAGCCAACTCAAGTCCATTGTTTTAGCCTTCTAATAGACCTAATTTAACCTTGGTCAAAGCCTATTGGTTTTATCAACAAGTTGGCATGGTTTTGGCCCAATCCTAACTTAGTTTGACCAAAAAGACATCAAACAATACTTTAACAATTCAACAACATATCCTGCATAATACTTTATTTTGGCAAGTCGTCCAATCTTTGGATACTTTATTTGAAACTCCGGCATGTCACCCTTTCCATCGGCATATCGCTCGATCCATCGGCATGTCAATTTTTCTACGATATCTGATATTTTAGCAAAATATCTGATCCTTCTAGCAAGAGCCCAAACTTATACCATAAAGTTCAATCGTCCAACTCTATGCCCAATGTCCAACATAATACTTTTCTTAGCATAATTTTTTATTCTCCTACTTCGATAATTTGCCCTTGATAGTTCGAGTCTTTGGTCGATATATTTCCTATGCCGCTTCTCTCAAAAGTATACTAATTTGTAAACTCATCAATTGATTTTATTATCAAAATATAGAATTGGATCACCCTCATTATTATTTTTTAAATATCACCCTTTTTCATGTTTTAAATGTCTCGATGCTTTAGAAAGTATTTTCAGAATATTATATTAAGGATTTCTTATAGTGGAACTTTAATAATACTAATGGCTTTATCTAATTTCCTAGGATATTATTACTCTCCCCAAACAAGATGGTGGTTAGCGCATTCATTTGACCACTACTAGTCTTGCTCTTCAAATGAAAAAGAGTTTCCATAGTGTTGAACTAGGAGTCCAATCTTTAGGTCAAAGTTATTACTATTAAATGACATTATCTTCGTTTAGAAGCATGTTAATTCTTCTCTTGTTAATTATTGTTGGAGTCTTTTTCTCTACATTTTCTCCATGAGGGTTTATCTTTTTTCATCGGTGATAGTATTTTTATTGATGTGATGCATGATAACTGATTATTTGATGTCCCTCTTTTATTGAAGCTAACATTTATAAATATGGATTTCAACTTTGAAAATGTTATAATTTCTACTTTGATTTAGGGTTTGTCTTTTCAGGTATTAAACCCATTTCGAATGGTATATATCAGTCTATATTAGTATATTAACACATGGTATGCTGGTGGTGTATACTGAGGGTTTGGCGAGAAAGAAAAAGAGAGAGAAGTGGAAGGGGCGATATCGAAACAGAGAAGGAAGGAGGAAGGAAGAAAGAGGGAAGAAGTGGTGAAAGAAGAAGGAAGAAGAAGAAAGATGATGAGGAGAAAAAGAATAGTAGTAGTGTACTTGGGAAGCTACAACATTAGTAGTATTGGTGAAGCAATAATATTATCGAAGCGGCAAAAGTAACAACAACAATATCTTACTTAATGTCAAAATTGTAGTGAGAACAGTGATGAAGTAGCAATAGTAAGGCAGTAGCATCTTACACAAGAAGAGGGCTCGCATTTGTGATGACGAGTTGGTGACCTCTTATGCAACAATGAAGCATGACGATAATAGTGACAAAAGCAGCAATGGCTAGGTGACAACATCTTAAAGGAGAAGAGAGCTCGCATTTGTAAGTCATAATCTCTTTTTTTTAACATTAATTTGGATAAGGATCTCCACTATATCTTAGATTTTTTATTAAGTTAACTAAATCGCTAAAAATGGGAAGGTCCGCATATTGGCTCACATCTGAACAAGTATATATCACGCATCCTATACCCTTTTTGGTGGTACAATAAATGTTGGTTTGGTTAATATTTAATCATGGGATACATGTAAAATACTATCCTTTTTTGGGTTAGTGGGTGGACCTTCGGTTATAAGGATTAGTATTCCCTTAGCCTCTATGATGATAGGAGGGTATGGAAGGCGCAAATATTAACTAAATTTGCTTATAGGTATTTAAGAGGTTGCTCTAGTGACACTGGTTTGAGTAAGGAGTGTTGGTGAGGCTATAGAAGGTTCTTATCCTCCCTAGAATTTAATTATTTTGTTAAAAATTGCTTCATCATAGGCTTCTTACCACCGGGAGATTAGCTAAGATTGGTATTTGTGATTTTAAACTGTGTGCGCTATTGTACGGGGAAGGCATGGATATACAGGATCACTTATTTTTTTAAGTGCAAATTTGCTTGTGAAGTATGGAGTGGGTATGGAGTGGGCTAGAGATTTTGGTGTATCCTTTGCTCACAAGAATGATTAAAAACTTGAGGTTGAGAGAGGGGGAGAGCCTTACTAAAATCAGTTATTAATTATTGAGAGTCTTGATTGCCTGTGACATTTGGTTGATTTGGAAGGCCCAGGCCACCTTCAAATGGAGTTAAGGGATTAGCTTTCTCAATTCTGTCTAAGGGATTAGCTTTCTCAATTCTGTCTAAGGAATGTTTGGGGAACAATCAATTACTTATAACTTAGTCCAAACCCAATTATGGATGGTTTCAGCTTAATTCAGATGGTGCATTTAATATGCTGGATGGTTATGGTGGAATAGGGTTCCTTCTTACAAACAGTGCAGGGACACATATGATGGTAGACTATCAATTTATCGAAAATCATATGTTGAAAACCTAAATAAATTATGATCAAATATGGGATTGACCTTGCGATTGAAGAGAGGGTCCCAAGTTGATAGCTGAATATGATGCAAAGTTGATTATTAAGTTCATTAACAAAGAAGAATCTCTTCTATGAAGTTCATTAAATTGCTTAAAATGTATTTGGATTTTTATTTTGAGACTTCAAGTATGCATATTTTGTCATGTGTTTAGGGAGGAGAACAATAGTACTAAATGGTTAATACATTTTGCTCTTTGTTCTAAGTCTTCTAGCTTGTAGAGATTGGTTTGGTCACCTTGATCATTTTTTTAATATTCTAAGGAGTATATTGTAGCTTTTATTAGAGATTTATAATAATATATTATTTTATTATTATAGCTGTAGATATCAATGCAACGAAACATGCAAATAAATTTAGTAAATTTAATAGGCCACACAGTTAAATAAAATGATCATAATGTAAACATGATGTTTTTGGGTTTGCTTCCAAATTTGTTGCTTCACCTCAGGCCCTTTTGTACCTTGCCAAAGCTTTGGTTCATCAAAACGTGTCAAACAAGCAAAGTTTGGATTGTTAAGCAAATGTCTCACCAATGATTAAGTTTTCAGACATTGCATAGCATTGCCAATGCCATATCTAACTTGCTCCAAATAACCTATAGTTTAAAGCAGGTCGACCAAAAGAATGATACTAAGTATATAATCACTAACAGATGAAATATCATGCAACCATCAAAAGACATTATATTGTACAAAGCTGAATTAAGTCAACATCCTAAAATTTATTCAAATAGAAATAGACATTTCAGAGTACTTCATTTGTCCTTTAGAAGCTTTATATATAATCTGAAGTATCTAAATAAATAATCCTCATATATATAGTCATGTGCACCTATAAAAATAATTTAACACATATTATCACATACAAAAACACACCAAATAAATATACAAGAGCACAAATATAAGTACACAAAACTCACTAGTAATGATTTTGGAATATATTGAATTAGATAAACATCTTTATGACAAGCAAAGATAAAAACATACAATAGACAAATAATAAATAAAGGAAAATAATACTAAACTTAGAGGCAACGTTTCTGGAACACAAATTATTGGCATAGCTATTAAGTTTTTGTGTTATAGTAAGACATAGCAATATGGGACCAACAAATAAAGATATCAAATGCTGCTCTCGAAGATAATATGAAATTCCACTTAAGCTATTCTTTGTAATTCTATTCTTATAAATGTCATCATGTGCTTATTCATCAAAAGTTGCAATAGGACTAACTCCCTCCTAATTGAACACGAACATCTATACTTGAAAATATTTTCTAGGAAAATAACAAAATCTTGTTTAATTTTTCTTCAAGAAATTTAAATATTACCTATTTATTTTCAACTTTTAACATAGCCAAGCGGTCAAATATTACCTCCTAATTCAACACAAAATAACAGAATACTATTTACTTTTTATTCATGAAGATTCAAATATTACTTGATTATTATGAGTTTTCAACATAATCAAGCAGTCAAAATCTAATCAATAAATGAAGTCCACTAATCTGTAGAGTGTTTTTGTTATTTAGCAAGCACTATTCTTCCTACATGATTAATGTAACAAATGAGTACTATGGACTTGAATAATATAATGAATATCCCATGGCCTAGAGGGATACATCTGTATATGTTTAAACTTCTTGAGATTTTGTAGTAGCTAAAGCCTCTTGATGTGATAGCTATGTTTATTTTTGAATAATCTGATCATACTTGTTTGAGGCTAAGGCAGCGAGATAAGAAAATAAAACTTCACAACTTACCTATAAAGGCCTTATTCTTGTGAAAGCTCTAATGTTCTCACGTAAGTTCACTGACTAACTTATGACCATAAACCATAATGTCATGTCTGCAAAGCACCAGGCATGATTTCACTTGCTATAACTTGGAATGTTATGGCCATAACTTATCCAAAAGCTAAAGGTTTGATAGAGCATATAAACATCACAAAACACGAATTATCTTTCTACAAACAGAAAGTATATAAGCCCAATATGGTTGTAGAGTTAGAATAAATTACCTTTTCTATTGCTAGTGGAACAGAGAGAAAGATGGGCTGATCAAGTACAAAAAGGAACTCAAGATGTTGCCCTCACTGGTCTCATTCAGAAGACTTTTAGAGATTTATGATTCACATAAAAAAATAAAAAATCATTTTCGTGTATCTAATACTGTATAGAGTGAGTAGAGTGATACCAAATTTATAGATTCATCAAGAGAATACTCAAAAGTTATGTGAACTGAAATCCTAGAGATCAATTTATATAACACTTTCTTCTTTTAACACAGTTCTTCGTAAAGAAAGAACAAACTGAGAATTAGAAACAAAAAGTAAAATTAAAAGTGTCTCACAAGATTTACTCATCATATTATGATTATATTTAAGCAATCTCACCTAGCAAAAACACATATTCAAGCATGATTCATAATTTCTATCTGTACCGATGTACCGAGTCTCGCACAATACAATATGCATACTAATGGTATGCTAGGACATATTGCCAATATGCCTAAAATAAGTTAAAATCCCTTTAAAAATATCTATAAAAAAAAAGTTAGAATAGAATTTTTAAGATATATATAAATATAAATTTTGCATAGCTTTAGCCAAAATAATGTAAATTAGAAAATATTGTCACATATCTTTTTCGAGCTTTGAGGAGTAGCCTTGTGGTATGTTTTAGATCATCCTTCCGTTAATATTGAATTATCTAGTAGCTAAGGGGTATTGCCAAAAGTAAGGTGTTGACTATAACGAAACCTTCTCACCCATAGTTAAGCTAAAATCCATTTGAATTCTATTAGCTATTGTAGTATACTATGATTATGAGATCTGGTAGATGGATATGAAAACAACATTTCTTAATGGCAACCTCGAGGAGGAGGTGTATATGATACAACCTTGGGGATTCGTGTCCAAGGATTACCTAAATAAGGTGGTGTGTAGGTTGCTTAGGTCCATTTATGGACTAAAGCAAGCTTCCCAAAGTTGGAACATAAGATTTGATCAGGGAATCAGATCTAATGACTTCGTTAAGAATGAAGATAAGCCTTATGTGTACTGGAAGGTAAGTGGAAGCGCTATCACATTCTTGGTGTTATATGTGAATGACATCCTAATCATTGGGAATGATGTAAGAATGATATCCATAGTAAATACTTGGTTATTTAGACACTTCTCCATGAAGGACTTAGGGGAAGCACCCTATATCTTGGGGATTCGGATCTATAGAAATAGATCCAAGAGGATGTTTAGTATATCCTAATCTAAATACATAGTCACCATTGTCAAAATGTTTGACATTAAAAATTCCAAGGGAGTTCTTATACTGATGAGATATGAGATATCGCTTTCTAGGAGTATATCCCTAAATACTCCTGAACAAAGAGCGAACATGGATAGGATAACCTATGTCTCAATGATAGGGTCTATCATGTATGTCATGCTATATACCAAACCTAATATAGCACTTACTCTGAGTGTCACGAGCAGGTATCAAGCGGATCAAGACTTGGAGCAGTAGAAAGCAGTAAAGTGTATCATTAAGTACTTGAGAAGGACTAAGGATCTTTTACTAGTATATGGAGGTAGTAGCCTTAGGGTTGAAGGCTACATAGACTCAAGTTTCCAATCCATTATTAATGATAGCAAGTCGAATTCGAGGTATGTGTACTATTGGGAAATCTTGGGGGCGACATAACATGCACATCGGAAGAACAAAAAAATAAAATGCTCAATTTCCCAAAAAGATATTCGTTGTCGTGTGAAGATTTATGCGTAAAAATCTGCGAAATAAACTACGTATATAATAGATTATGTTACCTAGGGAGATCATATATCCCTATTTCCTTGTAGATCTTTAGGAAAGGGTGAAGGAGGTCAAGCGTCCTCCTCTCTAGCGGTGATCCACATAGCAGGGCTGCGACGACGCTCCTTAAAACTCTAGGTCTGCTCTGAGGTGGATAGGGGGAGGAAAATAGGAGAGGAAAACAAAGGCTCTAGCCTATGAACCACTGAATCCCTCCTATTTATAGAGGTCCCATGTCAAACCCTAATGGATCCTCCCCTATTGGGTATTGGATCTACATCCAACTACCTAAGCCTCTTAGATTAGTGGATCTTTATCCATTAATCTCTTATGAGCTCTTATTAGATCTCATCCATAGGATCCAATAATTCAAGGGCTTATTGGATATCCAATAATTCAAGGGCTTATTGGATATCCAATAAGACAAGGGCTCCAGCGGATATCTCATATCTGAACTTTTACTCATCGCAATGCCTACCATATATGTGTGACCCTCTAAGCCTAATATCGAGCTGGCCGTGAGTCATACCACCGCCGGCCAGGAAATTTGGGTCCGAATGGGCTGATCCATTCGGCCCAATTTGGGTCTATCAAGGGCCCAATTGTCCCAAGATTAAGTTAATGGGATCATCTCCCATTTCTAATTTAATCATCATGTTAACTACGATATTTTAAGACATTATACTACAGCTTGCTCCGGTGCATCAATCGCTTTTTCCGACGAGCTTCCGGCGAACTTTCGGTGAACTTCCGACGAACCCTCGACGATGCTCCAACGGACTTCCGGCAAACTCCTGGACTTGCGACGATCCACTTGGCGAGTTCTGACGAGCTTCTTTGGCAAGCTCCTGGACTTCTCGAATTTGTTCTCGTAGAACCTCCGACGACCGTCCGGACTTCCGTCAAACTCTCGAACCCCCAACGTGATTATGGTCTTGACTCCAACATAACTCCTGCTGCATGTCTTACTTTCATCATAGTTAATCCTGCACATTTATCTCAACATATGGATTAGATAACAAATGACAATTGACTTAATCATCAAAATTCGAGATCCAACAATATCCCCCTTTTTGATGATGACAATCAATTGATAACGGAGTTAACCTTAACTCCCTCTATCTATTTGCCATACTTGAGATAAGTTATTCTTGAATTCAAAGCCTTTGAATTCAAGAGACATATTGATAAGTTAATATCCCTTAACCTTATCAATACTCCCATCATGATTCCTATCATGATGTATCTCTCTGAAAATGATGTCTAGGCTTGACATCCATTTTCAAGTTTTACATTTCAAATATGAATGATAGTAATCGAAGCAATTTATCATATGTTAAGATATCAACATGTTAAATTGCGATGTAAGCTTTTGATATCTTAACATAATGTAAACATTTCAATTGTTTAGCGATCATAGCATTTTATCACATGGTAAGATATCAACATGTAAAATTGCGATGCAAATTCTTGATATCTTAACGTGATGCAAATATTTCAATTGTTTAGCAATCATAGCATTTCATCACATGGCAAGATATCAACATGTAAAATTACTATGCAAATTCTTGATATCTTAACATGATGCAAACATTTCAAGTGTTTAACATGATGCATATCAATTTGTTCTTGATATCTTAATATGATGCATATATGACAGTGTAAATATGGCGATCATAGCATTTTTATCATCAATTTACCATATATTTCGATGCAAGCTTCTTTTGATATCTTAACATAATTCAAATTTAAATATGGCACTCATAGCTATCAATTCAAATATATCACTCATAGCTATCATCAATTCATATATTTCTCCCCCTTTGTTATCAACAAAAAGGAGAATGATATAAACAAATTTTAAACATAAGTGCGACAATGATTCATGTCATAACAAGGTTCATGTCATTTTTCAACAATGAGTGATAGGATACCAATTATACAAACATCTCAAGGAACACATGATATGGAGATAGCTTTGAATACTTCTTCTTTTTTATTTGTTATTATCTTTTTGCATGAAAGTGGAAGGCTATTTGTGAGTTTACTTCGAATGAAGTTAAAATCGATAAGAGATTAAATCACGCTTCATTTTTATAAGGATCAAGATATGTATGTGAAACAAATCTTTGCAAGTAAAAACAATATCTTCCTTTTTCAAGAAGGAATTTATAAGAATGAATCATTTCATCAAATCCATTTCTCGAAAAAATATTTTTCACACGATAAGTGTATGAGAGATGTATTTGCTAATTGATTCCATATGTCAAAAATCAATGATATGAATCAAACTCAATATGACACATGGTTTTGAAAGTTACATAAAGTCCGGAAGAAAATAATGTATCAAGAAAATCTGATTGTTAGGATACCAATTGTTAAGAGAATCCGAAAATGAAATTTAACACTTTCATGCATTCGGACAAGGTTTTGTTATAGATTTTCAAACACAATCATGAAGATAAAACATGCTCATCAACATGTTATTAAGGCATGTAATAGTGTAAAACTCTCATTATAGCAATTGAATGAATCAAGAAAATTCAAAAATTAAATTAAATGAGTTCAAGCATTCGGACATATCAACATTCCTAATTTTCTTTTAATGAAATCAAATTGTTCTTCACTTAGAGGTTTTATAAAAATATCAGCTAGTTGATGTTTAGTATCAATGAACTTTATGATTACATCATGATTAGTGATATGATCTCGTATAAAGTGATGTCTAATATCAATATGTTTTGTTCTTGAGTGTTGAATGTGATTCTTTGTTAAACATATTGCACTTGTGTCATCACATTTAATGGGAATATTTTTTAGATAACTTTATAATCTTCTAAGGTGTTTTTCATCCATACAACTTATGCACAGCATGCACTAGCTGCAATATACTCAACTTCGGTTGTTGATAGTGCAACCGAATTTTGTTTCTTAGATAACCAGGAAACAAGGGCATGTCCCAAAAATTGACATGTCCATGATGTATTTTTTCTATCTAGTCTACACCCAACAAAGTCCGCATCAGCATGAGTAATTAATTCAAAATTCTCGGTTTTTGGATATCATAATCATAGATTTGTGGTACCTTTAATATATTTAAGTATTCTTTTAACCATTTTGAGATGAGATATCTTAAGGTTTGATTGAAACCTAGCACAAAGTCCTACACTGAACATGATATCTGGTCTAGTTATAGTGAGGTAAAGTAAACTTCCTATCATACCCCTATAAGTTTTTTGATCGAAGCTTTCTTCACTTTCATCAACTTCTAACTTAGTGGAGATGCTCATGGGAGTGTTAATAACTTTTGAGCTATCCATATTAAATCTTTTTCGCAAATCTATAGCATATTTAGTTTGACTAATAAAGATGTCATTGCTTAGTTGCTTAATTTGTATGCCTAAGAAGAATGTTAATTCTCCCATTAAACTCATTTCAAATTCGAGACTCATAGTTTTAGCAAAAGATTCACAAAGAGATTCATTCGTAGAACCGAAGATAATATCATCAACATAAATATGAACAATGAGAAAATTATTTTCAAAGTTCTTGATAAACAATATGGTACCAACCTTGCCTTTTGTGAAATTATTTTAAATAAAAAAAGAACTAAGTCTCTCATACCAAGCCCTTGGGGTTTGCTTTAAACCATAGAGAGCTTTAGTTAGTTTAAACACATGATTAGGGAGGTTATTATTTTCAAATCTAGGAGGTTGTTCAACATAAACTTCTTCAGAAATAAAGCCATTAAGAAAAGCTCTTTTAGCATCCATTTGAAACAACTTGAAATTATTATTACTAACATAGGCAAGAAGCATCCTTATGGCTTCTAATCGAGCCATAGGAGTGAAGGTTTCTTCGTAATCGATACTTCCTTCTTGGTTAAAACCTTTGGCCACTAATCTAGCCTTGTTTCTAACCACGATACCATATTCATCTTGCTTGTTTCTAAAGACCCATTTAATACAAATAACTAAATAGTCATTTGGCCTAGGAACAAGCTTTCACACCTTATTTCTCTTAAATTAATTTAATTCATCTTGCATTGCGATAATTCATGAATCATCTTTCATGGCTTCGTTAATACATTTTGGTTCAATTTAGGAGAGAAAAGCGACGTTGGCACAAAAATTTTTAAGAGAAGAACGTGTTTGAACCCCCTTAGATGTATCTCCTAAGATTAGCTCCTTATGATGAGTATCAACGTACTTCCAATCCTTGTGTAAGGATGTTTCGGAAGTGGATGCATCCAAGTTGCTAGTTGGAGAAGGGGTTTCATTTAAGTTCAAATAATCGAAATTAACATCATTATCAAAATCATTTTTCTTGATTTCGTAACTCTCATTAAAAACAACATGAATGGGTTCTTCTATAATTAAAGTTCTTTTATTAAAGATACGAAAAGTTTTAGAAACCAAAGAATAACCAAGAAAAAATCCTTCATCGGATTTAGCATTAAATTTTCCTAAGGCATCTTTTTCATTCAAGATAAAACACTTACACCCAAAAAAAATTAAAATATGAAACATTGGGTTTTTTGTTGTTCCACAACTCATAGGGAGTTTTGGTGAGTAAGTGTCTTACTAGAACTCTATTCAAAATATAGCATGTAGTGTTTACAGCTTCGGCCCAAAAATATTTGGGTAGGCTATGTTTATTCAACATGGTTCTCGCCATTTCTTGTAAATTTCTATTTTTTCTTTCTACTGCTCCATTTTGTTGAGGATTTCTTGGAGTAGAGAAGTTGTGATTATATCTATTAAATTCATAAAATTCTTGGAAATCATGGTTTTGAAATTCACCACCATGATCACTTCTAATTGATGAAATCACAGAACCCTTTTCATTTTGAACAAGTTTACAAAACTTGGTGAAATATCTAAAGCATTCATTTTTGTGTTTTAAGAAATAAGTCTATGTGTATCTACTATAGTCATCTACAATGACGAAGGTATATTTGCTACCTCCTAAGCTTGATGTAGAGATTGGTTTGAACAAGTCCATATGGATCAACTACAAAGGCCTAGAGGTGCTTATTTGATTCTTAGATTTAAAATTACCCTTAATTTATTTTCCTAATTGACAAGCATCACACACATTATCTTTGATGAACTTGATATGAGGAATTCCTTTTACAAGTTCTTTGGATAATATTTGAGTGATTAGTTTCATGCTAGCATGACCTAATCTCCTATGTCATAGCCAAGCATCCTCATTCAAAACTGAGAAACACATTTCATTACAAAGATCAATGATGTCAATGGTATATACGTTATTTTATTTTAATGCAATCATAGATATATTTTTGTGTGGTTTTTCAATGATGCAAGCATTAGATTCGAATTTGACAATATATCATTTATCACATAGTTGACTAATGCTCAAGAGGTTATGTTTTAAACCATCAACTAACAAAACATCTTCAATAAAGAAGTTGGATTTGTTACCTATGGTTCCTTTACCAATGATTTTACCCTTGTTGTTATCTTTGAATGTGACATAGCCTTTGTCTATGCTAGTGAGCTTAGTGAATTGAGATGGATCTCCGGTCATATGCCTTGAGCATCCACTATCAAAGTACCATCTCTTGCTCCTAGCTTGTGATGGTGTATGTGTTAGGATCGGAGTGGCACTAAGAGGGGGGGGGTGAATTAGTGCAGCGGTAAAGTGTGATAAACTTTTGACGATTTAAATACTTTCGGAAACTTCGTACGATAAAAGTAACGTTTTTGTTTGAAACCGTTTCGATTGCGTTTTAACTTGAAGAGATAAGTAAGACGGAGACAAAGAAGTAGAGCATTAAAGTGTAAATGGTTTGCAGTAATGTAAATGACAATAAGTGAATGCAAACTAGAGATCACGCCAATTTTACAGTGGTTCGGTCAAATGACCTACATCCACTTGCGAGGCCCCTCTTCGATGAGGCTCCCACCTTCCACTAGCAAATCTCTTGAAATGGAAGGGCAAATACCCCTCTTACAACTTTTTACAAGCGGTTCACTCTCTTACAAATTTTCAGCAAGAAAGAAGGAGGTGAATACTAGCAAATTGAAAACAAGACTAGCAAAGACTTTTCTAAGACCTTTCTCTCAAACAATTGCTGCTCAAAAAGTTGTAATCTCAGCTGAGATTTAAGGGGTATTTATAGGCCTCAAGATGATTCAAATTTATAGGCAAGCTTGTGATGTTCAAAATAACAAGCTCTTTCTTCTAGAAGTGTCATTTTTGCTTTCTTTGCAAAGTGTAAGCTAGCAAAATGTTTGAAAAAGTGATCAAGTTTTGCAACATACAAGCTAGCAAAAATGCCAAACTAGTAAGAGATAATGTTTTACATGAGGCAAGCAAACAATTTGGCAAATGTTACATTTGCATCTTCTCTTTTGAGAAGTGCAATTTTTGCTTTCATCTTGAATTATGCAAGCTAGTTAGTTTGCCTCTTTTCATGATGTCCACGCTAGAAATTCTTGCTCCCCCTTTGTCATTGTCAAAAAGAAGGGAAGACCCTTATATCAATTTTCATATTATGACAAAGGTAAGTATGATTCTTATTTGTGCATCATTATATATTCAAATTAAAACATACACAATTTCAATAACCTTATTTTTCATGCACGATACCGAAAAATAAATCAATCATTAATAAGCATATCATACATGATACTCAAACATTAAAATTTTTAAGCATTTATCAACATGTTGATCATGATACCAAACATTCATCATTTAAAGCATTCATGATACACATCATATGCAATAAATACATCATATACATCATTATCATAAGTATTGCATACATCATTTTAACTTTATGAATATTTCATCATTGCATGCATTATACCAAAACATTTCAAGCCATGCAAGCCATAAATACAAAGAAATCATGTCATGAAGGATAAAAACATTTGAATACCAAAAGACATGATTCATATAGTAAATATCTTCTTTAAATAAAATATCAAAAAAAATCATAGGAGTACAAAGAAGAGATCTTGTTTTAAAAGAAAAATCAAGTAATAACTCCAAGAACTCACAAGGAAAAATCATGATTCATTTAGAAAATATTCTCTTCAAGAGAATATCAAGTAAAATCGTAGAAGATCGATTAATGAGAAATTTTGATTTATAACAAAATCTCATGTATCGAATGTCAAGAAATCAAAATGATGATTTATATAAAAAAAATATCACAAGTTATATTCAAGAGAAAAATCATCATTCATTTTCAACTTATTCAATTTGTCACATCAATATTTCTTAGATATGTATGATACCAAAACATAGTTTTAAATCTTTAACATATAACATGCATAAATTGAAAGGAGAAGGGAAGAATTCAAACGTACAAAGATTTCAACCATCTCATAAACAAATGTAAGACCAAGTCATGAATCCAAAATTCCATGAATCAAAATGATCATCAAAGGTAATCTCATTTTATTCCAAGAAATCAATATCATGATTTTGATAAAACTCATTTCAAATTTAAATCATCAAAATCATCAAAATATCAACATTACTTTCAAGAGATTCAAAATGGTATACATAGATTTATCATAATAAACATCAAGATCAATAGGATAGAGAAAAATAAATTTTCAAGGAAAAAATATTTTTCTCTTTTTAGTTGTTTCAATTCATATGATTTTATTTCACTTATACCAAATAAAAACATGTATAATGTTTAAAACTGAAAGTGTAAGATTTATTACAACAAAGATTAATAAGGCACTTTCATTATGGTAAAAATCAATAATCCATAAATCACAAGATTGATATGCATAATTTCGAAATTTATTAAGCATGATCATTATGCATGACACTAAAACATGGTTTCAAAATGTTTAATATTTTCATTACATCATTATGCAATGGTTTCATTGAACATAATTTTGAATGATTCTTATAGATAACTAAAACTTCTTTAGTTTTAATTTATGTGATTGACTTTATATTAGCATGCTCAAGTTTTGTTCTTATGTCAAAAACATACATCATGTTTGAAAACCAAAGACAAGGTTTAAAAAAAATCATCAAGCCTTCCATATAAAAACCATGCATCATCATTGAAGGTTAATATGGAAATCATCAAAATACACATTCTTGCTTCTCAAGCACATATATATGATTATTTAAATCTAACATTTTATTCTATTAACATAAAACATACAATTTTCAAGAAAAATAATTACTCAAAAGAAAAGAGAAAATGCATCATGGAAAACATCAAGTAATTTCAAAATAATTCAAGAGAGTTGAGTTACTTACCTTGTAGTCGAAGCCCGTCAAAGCCCAATTCGCCGTTTCACCTTTGGAAGTTCTTGATTCATCCTTGGTTGCCTTCCTCTTCTTTGGCCTCTTCCTCCGTTCAAGTTCATTGTTTAATTTAGAATTTTGTTTAATAAACTTATTAAGATTTAGTGTTCGAAATTCAAGTTCATCATTGTCCTCATCACTTGAGTCATTGCTCAAGTGGTATCCATTTGTCCGGAGTTCCAAATCCTTCCTGTTCTTTGGAAGGTGATTTTGTTCATCATGTGCATTGTGCACCATTTCATATGTCATCAACAAACCAATTAGTTCTTCAAGTGGAAAAATATTTAAATCTTTTGTTTCTTGTATTATGGTTATTTTAGAATCCCACCTTTTTGGAAGGGATCTTAAGATCTTGCTTACGAGATCAAAATTCGAAAAAGATTTACCAAGAACTCTTATATTATTGACGACATCCATGAAACGGGTGTACATGTCGCCTATAGTCTTGCTTGGTTGCATTTGAAAAAGCTCAAAATCATGCAATAAAATGTTAACTTTCGAGTCTTTGACTCTACTAGTTCCCTCGTGCGTGATTTCAAGTGTTTGCCAAATATCAAAAGCCGTTTCGCACATAGAAATCCGATTGAACTCATTTTTGTCTAAAGCGCAAAATAAGGCATTTATAGCCTTTGCGTTTAAAGAAAAATACTTCTTCTCCAAATCCGACCATTCGTTCGTCGGTTTAGAGGGAAGTTGAAAACCATTTTCAATGATATTCCATAAATCCAAATTCATAGAAATCAAGAAAACTCTCATTCGAGTTTTCCAATAAGTGTAGTCCAATCCGTTAAGCAACGGTGGACGAAAAACCGATAAGCCCTCTTAAAAGCCATAAAGAGCTATTTCTCTCGGGTGTAAATCCGAAATGAGAAATACCGGGCTCTGATACCAATTGTTAGGATCGGAGTGGCACTAAGAGGGGGTGGTGAATTAGTGCAGCGGTAAAGTGTGATAAACTTTTGACGATTTAAACACTTACGGAAAATTCGTACGATAAAAGTAACATTTTCGTTTGAAACCGTTTCGATTGCATTTTAACTTGAAGAGATAAGTAAGACGGAGACAAAGAAGTAGAGCATTAAAGTGCAAATGGTTTTCAGTAATGTAAATGACAATAAGTGAATGCAAACCAGAGATCACGCCGATTTTACAATGGTTCGGTCAAATGACCTACATCCACTTGCGAAGCCCCTCTTCGATGAGGCTCCCACCTTCCACTAGCAAATCTCTTGAAATGGAAGGGCAAATACCCCTCTTACAACTTTTTACAAGCGGTTCACTCTCTTACAGATTTTTAGCAAGAAAGAA
Source organism: Musa acuminata AAA Group (assembly GCF_036884655.1). Lineage (NCBI taxonomy): Eukaryota > Viridiplantae > Streptophyta > Magnoliopsida > Zingiberales > Musaceae > Musa > Musa acuminata. The sequence goes on from NC_088327.1 coordinate 36,814,879, forward strand.
GGAGGTGAACACTAGCAAATTGAAAACAAGACTAGCAAAGACTTTTCTAAGACCTTTCTCTCAAATAATTGCTGCTCAAAAAGTTGTAATCTCAGTTGAGATTTGAGGGGTATTTATAGGCCTCAAGAGGATTTAAATTTGGGCTCCAAAATTTGAATTCTCTTTGGGTTCCCGATGCTGGCGGTGCCACCGCCTGTCACTGTCAGACATTGACAGGACTGGGCGGTGCCACCGCCTAGGCCAATTCAGCTCACTGGTTGGGCTCCAAACTTGGCCCAAACCAGTCCGAACTCGGGCCCAATTGGCCCCTACTTGGGTTATAGGATTAACACCTAATCCTAACCCTAATTAACGTGCTAACTACGAATTTAAAGACATTTTCTAAGCTATTACAAAGTCCGTAAGTCAAGACTTCTTCCGACGAGCTTCCGGCGAACTTCCGACGGTCTTCTGTTAAACTCTCGGAAACCATTCTGCGGACTCCCGGCAAGCTCCTAGACTTCACGATTTGATCTTGGCGAGCTTCTTTGGTAAGCTCCGATCTTTCTCGGTGAGCTCCGCAAACTTCCAACGAACCTTCCGGCGAGCTTCCGAAAAACCCTTCGGCAAGCTCCCTACTTATTCTCGGCTAGTTCCGGCAGCATTCCCGACGAACCTTCGGACTTCCGTCGAACTCTCGAACTCCCAATGAATCTTTCGCGCTTAACTCCAGCACTTTGTTTCGCTTTATGTCTTCATCGTTATCGTAGTTAATCCTGCACACACAAACCAAAACTCAACTCCGATCTAGATAATTATTACAACGCGAATTGACATTCTGTTGCCCGGCACGTCATTGGTTGGCGCTTCATTCGATTCTTCGGTGCATCGTCCTCTCTTGTGGCTTGTTTCCCAATCGACGATTGACCTCCGCAACCCCGATATCCTTGGCTCAATTTCGCTCTCCTTGGCCCGATGCCCGACGTTTGAAGCATTTAGCCATCCAATATCCTGACGTGATCTCTTCCGGCGCAACGTCAATTCCTCTTGCGTCAACTGTCTAAACCTGATCGAGTAGACCTGCATCGCTCAAAATGCAGTTTAAATCATAAACACATATCAAGTGGTTTCATCATCAAAATACGAGATTCAACAGTATGTTTCTATAAGAAAGGATGATTTTTAGGCACCCATTTACTTTTGGGTGCCTCCAAAACTGATCTAAATTGTTTATCATATTGCATAGAATTTATCATGGTTCCTTTGGGAACCAAAATCAGTTTGTTCGGACTAGTTTTCTTAAATGGATAATGATATGTTTTATGTCCATATTTGCAACAAAAGTTGCATTTGCTTTGGTGCCGAACATGTAAGATAGGGCCTTTAACAAAGGTGGTTAGACTTTGGTAAGGACTTCTCACAAACCCGGTTCCACTTCTTTTAGGAACGTGACCCTTATTTGTAAGGATCATGTTCAAAGACTTGCTACCAACCTCGAATTTCTTCAAGGTATCCTTAAGTAGCAAGTTCTCCTTTTGGAGAGTTTCTAGATCATGACATTTTATACATGGAGCTAAACTATCATGATATTCAAATTTTAATTTATCGAAATTACAAGTAAGACTATCATGCTCATTTTTTAGTAATTTGTATTTTCTACTAATAGTTTTGCATTCATCAAATAAGTCATGGAAGGCATTTAATAATTCGTCAAATGATAAATCTGTATCAATTAAATTCATTACCTCCTCTCCGATGGCCATTAGGGCATAATGGGCAACTTGCTCGGTGTTGGACTCCTCTTCTTCGGACGCGCTTGAGTCATCCCACGTTGCTTTGAGCGCCTTCTTCTTTGGTGTTCTCTTCTTGGCTTGAGGACAATCACTTTTGTAGTGTCCCGGCTTCTTGCATTCATAGCAAATAACTTGATCCTTTTTGGGTTCAAATTTATTTTTTTTATCATTTTTAAACTTGTTTCTTTTAATGAATTTTTTAAATTTCGTTGTTAGAAGTGCCAAGTCATCATCATAGTCCTTATCACTTGAGTTTTCTCTTAAGTGGTCTTCTAAAGTTCTAAGTGTCATATCCTTCCTGTTCTTTGGAAGGATGTCTTCTTGTTCTTCATGAGCTTTGCAAGTCATTTCGTAGGTCATTAATGATTCGGTTAATTCTTCAAGAGGAAAGTTGTTTAAATCTTTAGCCTCTTAAATAGTAGTGACTTTAGGGTCCCAACTCTTTGGAAGGGATCTTAGAATCTTATTTACGAGCTCAAAATCCGAAAAACTTTTACAGAGTCCTTTTAAATCATTGATGACATCCGTGAAATGGATGTACATATCGCCTATAGTCTCGCTCGGTTTCATTCGAAAAAGTTCAAAAGAATGTATCAAAAGATTGATTTTTGATTCTTTCACTCGACTTGTGCCTTCGTGAGTCACTTCGAGTGTATGCCAAATATCAAATGCGGTTTCACAAACCGAAACACGATTGAACTCGTTTTTATCAAGCGTACAAAATAAGACATTCATAGCCTTTGCATTAAGAGCGAAAGTCTTCTTCTTCGATTCATTCCAATCGATCATTGGAAGAGAAGACTTTGAAAATCCATTTTCAACAAGATTCTAAAGTTTAAAATCCATGGAAATAAGAAAGATTCTCATTCGGGTCTTCCAATAGGTGTAGTTCGTCCAATTGAACATGGGTGGATGCGTAATAGAGTGGCCCTCTTGGTTTCTGGCGAATGCCATCTCTCTTGGGTTTTAATCCAATTGAGAGTTAACCTTGCTCTGATACCAATTGTTAGGATCAAGAGCACTAAGAGGGGGGGGAGGGGGGGGGGGGGGGGTGGGTGAATTAGTGCAGCGGAAAAACCAATGTCAGTTTAAAAACTTTCGTATGATAAAACTATTTCCGATGTAAAGTCATTTTTGGAAACTTAACTTAAAAGAGGGTTTGTAAAGGAGTGCAGTAATAGTAATGAGGAAGTAAAGCACATATGAAGGTTTGCAGTAAGGTAAATAGCAATAATAAATGTAAACCAGAGAGCATGGCAATTTTAGAGTAGTTCAGTCAATCTTAACCTACATCCACTTTTGGCTTCATCCTCCGATGAGGTCATCGACGTCCACTAGAGACCTTCCTTCAATAGGCGAAGGCCAACTACCCTTTTACAGTTTCACTCCTTTTGACGGGCTTAGGAGACAACCCTTACAGATTTTTCACTCCTCTCTTGAATGATCAAAACATGGAAGAAAAGAGGGAGAAGAACTTTTGGCCTTTACAACACTTTTGAGCTCTAGAATTCACAAAATAAGATCAAGATTTCAATGCCCTTTCATACATGAAAGGGTGGGGTATATATAGGCCCCAAATAGATTTGAATTTGGAGCTCAAAATTGTCATCTCCCGGATTTCCAGGGTCTTGGCGGTACAACCGCTAGACTGAGCGGTACGACCGCTTGATAGAGCTCAGAGACCGAGCTCTAGCGGTACCACCACCTGACTTGGGCGGTACCACCGCCTAGCAGAGCTCGAAGACCGAGCTCGGGCGGTACCACTGCTTGACAAGGGCGGTACCACCACCCAGCCTCGCTCGGAGATTGAGCCCCTAGGCGGTGCCACTGTCGACCCAAGCGGTGCCACCACCGGCTAGGAAATCTGGGTCCGAATGGGCTGATCCATTCGGCCCAATTTGGGTTTATCAAGGGCCCAATTGCCCCAAGATTAAGTTAATGAGATCACCTCACATTTCTAACTTAATCATCATGCTAACTACGATATTTTAAGACATTATACTATAGCTTACTCCGGTGCGTCAATCGCTTCTTCCGGCGAGCTTTCAACGAACTTTCGGCAAACATCCGATGAACCCTCGGCGATGCTATGACGGACTTCCAGCAAACTCCTAGACTTGCGACGATCCACTTGGTGAGTTCCGACAAGCTTCTTTGGCAAGCTCTTGGACTTCTCGGATTTGTTCTCGTAGAACCTCCGATGACCATCCAGACTTCCGTCGAACTCTCGAACCCCCAATGTGATCATGGTCTTGACTCCGACGTAACTCCTGCTGCATGTCTTACTTTTATCGTAGTTAATCCTGCACACTTATCTCAACATATGGATTAGATAACAAATGACAATTGACTTCATCATCAAAATCTGAGATCCAACACCTATAACTAGCAATCTCCCACTTAAACTAAAGCGAATCACCTATGTGTCTGATCCCCATCAGACACCTGTGATGCTCAAAGACAATTTGAGACAATGGCTTTGTTAGTGGATCTATAATGTTATCTTTAGATAGAACTCTTTCTACTACTATATCTCCTCAGGTCATGATCTCTCCAATAAGTTAGAACCTCCTCAGAATACTTTTGATGAGACTCGGGTTCTCTTATTTGAGTAATCTCCCTGTAGTTATCGTAATATAAGGAATCAGCTCCTCGCTACTTAGCCCGACTCCTAGATCTGTGATGAACTTCTTCATCCAGACTACCTTATTTGCTACCTCTATTGTAGCAATATACTCCGCCTCTGTAGTCGAGTCAGCGGTAGTATCTTGCTTGGAACTCTTCCAGCACACTACTCCTCCATTCAAGGTGTACACATACCCCAAATTCAACTTGCTATCATCGACATCAGACTGAAAACTCGAGTCTATGTAGCCTTCAACCTTGAGTTTACTACATCCATATACTAGTAAAAGATCCTTAGTCCTTCTCAAGTACGTAAGGATACACTTTATTGCTTTCTAGTACTCCAAGTCTTGATCCGCCTAATATCTGCTCGTGACACTCAGAGCATGCGCTATATCAAGCCTAGTACATAGTATGACATATATGATAGACCCTATTACTGAGGCATAAGGTATCATATCCATATTCATCCTTTTTTCAGGAGTCTTTGGGGACATACTCCTAGAAAGCGATATCCCATGTCTCATCGGTATGAGACCTCTCTTGGAATTTTTCATGCCAAACATTTTGACAATGGTTTCTATGTACCTGAACTAAAATAAGCCAAGCATTCTCTTGGATCTATCTCTATAGATCTGAATACCCAAGATATAGGATGCTTCCCTTAAATCTTTCATGGAGAAGTGTCTAAATAACTAAGCTTTTACTATGGATAGCATTCCTACGTCATTCCCAATGATTAGGATGTCATCCATATATAACACCAAAAAGGTGATAGTGCTCCCACTTACCTTCCTGTACACACAAGACTCATCTTTGTTCTTAACGAAGTCATAAGATCTGATTGTCTCATCAAATCTTATGTTCTAACTTTGGGAAGCTTGCTTTAGTCTATAAATAGATCTAAGCAACCTGCATACCTTATCTGGGCAGTTCTTGGACATGAATCCCTCGGGTTGTATCATATACACCTCCTCCTTGAGGTTCCCATTAAGGAATATGGTTTACACATCCATCTGCCAGATCTCATAATAATAGTGTGCTGCAACAGCCAATAGAATTTGGATGGATTTTAGCATTGCTACAGGTGAGAAGGTTTCGTCATAGTCAACACCTTGCCTTTGATGATACCCCTTAGCCACTAGCCTTGCTTTATAGGTCTATACCTTTCTATCTACTCTAATCTTTTTCTTAAAGATCCATTTGCAATCGATGGGTACAATTGTTAGGATCAAGAGTACTAAGAGGGGGGGTGAATTAGTACAGCGGAAAACCTTCTACAAAAAATAAAAACTGCGTTCGTTCGTTAAAAGTGATTTTGGTAAGAAAGCCGATTCGTAAATCACTTTAACTTTTGTTTAAGCGAGATGCAGCAAAGATATAAATGCAGTTTGCAGTTATGATTCTAATCAGATAGTAGGCGCAAACTGAAATATGATATTCGTACGAAAAAACTGATTTACGTCTAAATGTTGATTCGTAAATCACTTGATTAAGCGAGATGCAGTTTAAGCAAGGATATAAAGGCAGTTTGCAGTTATGATAGAAATCAAAACGTAAACGCAAACAGAAATATGATGATTGTACGATAAAACTGATTTACGTCTAAACGCCGATTCGGAAAGTGCAAAGCTTGAAACCCGATCGTATATGCACAGAAAGTAGTAAGCTTTAGAGGAGGTTTGCAGTAAAGATAATATGCTCAAAGTAAATGCAAACCGAGATTTAGAGTGGTTCGGTCAATCTTGACCTACTCCACTTTTGGCTTCCTCCACCGACAAGGTCACCGACGTCAACTAGAGGCCTTCCTTCAATAGGCGAAGGCCAACCACCCTTTTACAGTTTCACTCCTTTTGAGGGGCTTAGGAGACAACCCTTACAGAATTTTCTCTCCTCTCTTTAAAGCTCAGAACTTGGAAGAAAAGAGGGAGAAGAACTTTTGGCCTTTACAACAATTTTGAGCTCTAAAAATCACAGAACAAGATCAGGATTTCGGTGTATATGTTTCTTACCTTTCAGTGCTGAATGGGTGGGGTATTTATAGGCCCTAACCCAATTTGAATTTGGAGCTCAAAATTGTCAATTCCTGGAATTCCGGGATATGGCGGTTGCACCTCCTGACTGGAGCAGTTGCACCGCTTGGCAGAGCTCGAAGACTGAGCCTCTAGGCGGTGCCACCTCTGTCAGGGGCGGTTGCACCTCCTGCCAGAGCTCGAAGATCGAGCTCAAGCGGTGCCACCGCCTGACTGAGGCAGTTGCACCTCCTGCCAGAGCTCGAAGAACGAGCTCAAGCGGTGCCACCTCTTGTCAGGGGAGGTTGCACCACCCAGTCTCGCTCGGAGACTGAGCCCAAGCGGTGCCACCTCTTGGCTGGGGCGGTTGCACCACCCAGTCTCACTCGGAGACTTAGCCTAAGCGGTGCCACCTCCTGGCTTGGGCGGTTCAACCGCCTGGTAGAAATCAGGGTCCGAATGGGTTGATCCATTCGGCCCAATTTGGATTTTTCAGGGGCCCAATTGCCCCAAGATTAAGTTAATGGGATCACCTCCCATTTTCAACTTAATCATTGTGCTAACTACGATATTTCCTAAGACATTTACTGCTATCTTGCTCCGGTGCGTCAATCGCTTCTTCCGGCGAGCTTCCGGCGAACTTCCGTCGATCATCTGATGAACCCTCGGTGATGCTCCTGCGGACTTCCGGCAAACTCCTGGACTTGCGACGATCCACTTGGCGAGTTTCGACGAGCTTCTTTGGCAAGCTCATGGACTTCTCGGATTTGTTCCCGTAGAACCTCCGACGACTGTCCAAACTTCCGTCGAACTCTCGAACTCCCAACGTGATCATTGTCTTGACTCCGGCGTAACTCCTGCTGCATGTCTTTCTTCTATCGTAGTTAATCCTGCACACTTAAAACAAAACTTCGATCGAGACAATTAATCCTAAGCAATTAACCAAGTTGTCCGGCATGTCATTGGTCCCTCGACGCTTCGTTCGATTCTTCGGCGCATCGTCCTCTCCTGCAGCCTATTGCCCAATCGGCCAGTTGACTCCGCAACTCCGATATCCTTGGCACAATACCCACTCTTCTTGGCCCGATGCCCGAGTCCACGACCCGAAGCCTTCTGTCGATATGTCGATCGATCCCCCGGCCCGTCGTCCAATCTTTTGACATGTTCCTTCGGCACAACATGATTTTCCTGCTTTAATTGTCTCATCCTGATTGAAGCATCCTGCGTCACTCGAAACGCAGATTAAATCATAAACCTATATCAAGTAGTTTCATCATCAAAATACGAGATTCAACAACAATACCTTCGGGCGTATCAACTAGGTTTCAAACCTTATTGGAGTACATAGAATCCATCTTAGAATTCATGGCTTCTTGTCACTTCCTGGAGTCTATACTCATAATAGCCTCCTCATAGGTTTAAGGATCAATATCCTCAACATCCTCTCCTCTAATATATCCCACATATCTCTCAGGAGGATGAGATACTCTGTCAGACCTAATAAAGTTGGAACTTGTGTATTAGGTACCTGAACAGACTCAGGTTGTAGAGTGGTGCTTGAGTTAGGTTCTCCAACCTCGCTCAACTCTATCATGCTCTCACTATCTCCGCCAAGAATATGTTCCTTCTCAAGGAACACTACTCTCTTGACTACAAAAACCTTTTGGTCCTCGAGATGATACAAATAATACCCACAAGTTTTCTTGGGGTATCCCACTAACTTGCACCGCTCCGTCCTTGATTCTAATTTATCGGGGTTGTGTCTTTTAACATGGGTAGGGCAGCCCCAAATCTTAACAACCTTAAGATCGAGCTTCTTCCCTTTCCATATCTCATATAGTGTTGACACTACCGACTTAGTTGGAACTCTGTTCAGAAGGTAAACTGCGGTCTCTAGGGTATATCCCCAGAATGAGATGGGTAGGTCAGCGAAACTCATCATGGACCGTACCATGTCTAACAGCGTATGATTTTTTCTTTCAAACACACCATTGAGCTGAGGTGTATAAGGAGGTGTCCATTGGGATAATATCTCATGGTCCTTGAGGAATTTAGTAAACTCTGTACTTAAGTACTCACCTCCTCGATCTGATCGAAGAGTCTTGATACTCTTTCTAGTCTAGTTCTCCACTTCATTTTATACTCTCTAAATTTTTCAAAGGCTTCAGACTTGTACTTCATTAAGTACACATATCCATACCTTGAGAAATCATCAATAAAGGTAATGAAGTAGGAGTAACTATCAATGGCATGAGTTGACATGGGTCCACATACATCACGATGTATGAGTTCCAACAGCTCAGTGGCTCTCTCTCCAGTTTCATTAAATAGAGAGTTGGTTGGTTTTCCACGAAGGCAAGACTCGTAAGTTGTATATGACTCATAGTCGAATGGATCTAGATATCTATCATTTAGCAACTTTTGAATCCTTCCCTCATAGGTGTGACCTAGCCTACAATGTCATAAGTATGCACTGTTCACCTCATCTCGTTTTCTCTTAGACATATTTACATTCATGATATGTGGAGTAATGTCTAGCATAAATAAACCTTTATGCAATATTCCTCTCGCCAATCTCCCCTCGGCTTTGCTAGAATCTACAATAAATTGCAAATGTGATAAGCAAAACTGGTATCCAATACCAATGCACTATTACAAAAATCTGATAACTGGAGATTGATCATGAATGTACTTGAAGCTTCTCTAAGCTTCTATTTCGCCCTCTCTGCAAGGTACTCTTTGTAGTTCCTCTTCTAGTGCCCATCTTTGCCATAGTGAAAGCATTGGTCTTTGTCCTTTGCTGGATCTTTCTTAGCAACCTTTGCTTTATCTGGTCTGCGCTTGCCCTTGCCCTTCTTAAGGGATTTTTCTTTCTTTTTCATTCTGGTCTCACTAGTGTAGAGAATTGGCTTCTCTTTCTTAATAGTACTCTTTGCCTCCCTCAACATATTGAGGAGCTCTAGGAGAGTCACCTCAAGCTTGTTCATATTAAAATTCATTATGAACTGTGAAAAGGAATCTAGTAGGGACTGAAGCACAATGTCCACACATAAGTTATTCTCTAGGACCATTCCTAGATATGTGAGTTTCTCTATCTACTCAATTATCTTTAGGATATGGTTCTGAACCGGTGTCCCCTTAGTCATCCTAGCGTAGAAGAGGCTCTTGGATATCTCATATCACTGAGTCCTTCCCTATTCCTCAAACAATTTGTGGGTGTATAGGAGAATGAATATGACATCAATCTTTTCATGTTGTCTCTGTAACTCAGGAGTCATAGAGCCCAACATGTAACACTAAGCAAGAGTAGAGTCATCAATGTACTTCACGTAGCGAGCGATCTCATCCTCGCTTACCCCTTCCTCGGGCGTAGGCATCACTATATCAAGGACGTACGTGATTTTCTCTGCCGTGAGAACAATTCTCAAGTTGCGAAGCCAATCCATATAATTTGGACTAGTGAGGCGATTGACATCGGGTATGCCACATAAGGGATTTGAAATGTGACATTTTCTAAAAATAAAGATGCAGCAAAAATAAATAACATGCAGATTTTATAAGAAATAAACAATCAAAATATTTACTTCTATCTTAATATGCTCCCACTATTTTACTTGTGAGTCATGCGATACCCTCAACACGTGAAACAGAAGTCTCCGGTAGACTTCTAGTGGGGATTAGGATTCAATCAGCATCTTAGTGTAACCTCGAGGGACTCGACCAATCACACTAAGCCCAAAAGGTAGGCAACTCTTACCGATCATAACTTCTTGTGATTCTCGTCCTGTTCGGTCTCCGAATCACCATGGTCTCGAGGGACTCGACCAACCATGATGCTCGGTTAAGTCAATACCTTCGTTACAAGAAGAGTTTGATTTGATGATATACCCTCGAGGGACTTGACCAAGCATACCATTTCCTTAGGTCACTGGTGACATATCTATATCATAAGCAAGTTAGTGAATCGCGGTATAGGTGAGCCTCGAGGGACTCGACAAACTCAACCTACATCGGGAATCGGTTCCTACCTATAACGATAGAAGGCCATGAGGGTCAATCTAATTGCCTCACATTTACCGACTTAATATTATCGAGAGATATGATTTGGTCTCCTAATATGACATGTCACACATATACATATTTAATATATATCTATATCGCATGTAAATATATATACATATCTAGTAGGTGTATAAGCAAACACACCAGATGATTATGAACCACAACTTAATGTGATCAAGCCCGAGCCAGTAGGCCTAATCACTCACATCAAGATCTATGTGTGCAACGATACATCTCCATGCCTTGTGATCATCCATCTCGTCCTCATCGGCTCCGTCGACATCTCGATGCATCTCCATGCATCGTGATCGTCCATCTCGTGGGTCCCGCTATCGCATCCACGCTCCCGCAGCACCTCCTCACGTGATTACAACTTAATCATAAGCGCACAGATCTAACAATAAATGAGAAATATAGTGGAGGTTCGCAGGCCCCAATAATAATAATCACAAATACACACATTACACGGTCCATGGTCATTCGACCATACATCATACATCACATATATAAATTATCATCATATAGGACACTAAATAATAATAAAAATAATAATCAATTAAACCTTTTAATTAATTAATATTTTCTGAAATCAAGGACATATAAGGAACTTTTAGAATTAGAAGGGGTATTTTTATAATTTAGATAAAGGCTAGAAACTGGAATTTCTCAAATTCTAAGGGGCAAAACTATCTTTTGCCCAGAAAACCCTAAGCCCCTTTCTCCTTTTCCCCTGCTGCAGCAGCAGCCGTCGCCGCCACGGTGCCGACGGCAGCCTATGCGGTTGTGGGGTGCGGAGGCGCCACCCCTTCCCGCAGGTAGCGACTCTCCTATGGTTGGGCACCGCCGCGAGCGGTTCTGCCCACGGGCACCGCCCGCAGGCGATGCTGCCTCGTCGGGCAACCGACCCTGTGGGGGTTTTGCCCGCGGGAGTAGCGGCTGCTGCCTTGCTGTCACGAACAAACTTCTAAACAAGGTGTTTGATGTAATGCTTATGTATGTCCGTGTCTTTTGGCATATTCATGCCTTGTACAACATGTAAAGGGGTGGCCGAATGCTTAATAATCCCATTTTAGTTGGGTTGGTGGCCTCTTTAGGCATGTAAATAAAGGTTATGTCATGTGGACACGTGCGAGAGCTTTTCGGTCTGTAATGGATCATTTTACCCTTTGTTGTGCCACTGTTCAGAGCTTGTAAAGTATGTTTGTAATTTGCATTGTCTATGAAGTGTTTTTCGGAGATGTTTGCTTGTGAATCCCGATTGAGGCATTCTCTCTAACCCATTCTCTCTTTTGGTGGTCCTAAGGGATAATGGGAGGCTTCGAGGAGGCTGACCTTTGCGGACGGACACGCAAGGGTGCCGCATGGCTTAGGCAAAACCAGCTAAGTCCGTGAGACATGGTATCAGAGCGGGACAAGCACTCATAGAAACACTTAGCATGCAAACGTGGGGGACCTAGCGGGACTGCGTTGAGGGCAGTCAGCACACGCGCGACCGTTTGGGGGAAAACAGGCATGGAGATGTAGGGAAAAGGAGTCGCTCAGAGGAGCGGGCATCTGAGATTGGCATTCAGAGGAATGGCCAACCCTTCGCGCAAGAGGCACCACGAGAACAGGCAAGCTTCGAAGAATGTGGAGCGCACAAAGGTTGGGATGGCTGAGTTTGAGCTACGGCTCAACGTTGACAACTATACTTGATGGTGCTCAAGCCAAGCGAGGCGCTTGGTAAAGGATGAGACCATCCAAGGTGGAATGAGTTGCTCAACGACCAAAAGAGTTATGCAAAGCTCACAGAGGTGAGGGGAATTGCTAACTCAAAGAATTTGGTACGCATGCATGGGCTTGTATGCGGACGATGGAATGTTCGTGGCCATCCCAAGGCGACCGAAACTCGGCGCCATGGAGCATTGACACTTTCTCTTCGGCATGTGAAGGATACGTCTGTAGGAGGCTGAAGTGTGCAACAAGTTCAGCATGTTGCTAGGCCTTGAGGGGTGCAGCGGGGACTGTATTGACGGGGAGTCGCAATCTAGCAAGTGCGTTTGCAGGAGGCAGAACAATGCATAGTTTGTTCAGCAAATCGGAGTAGTCCAAGGGGATGGTGGTCTCCCAAACGAAGAGAGATGTTGATCCAACGGGATAGTTATCCAGGAGGGATAAGTCCCGGCTCTCCAGAGGGAGAATCATGTGAGACAGACCTCACATGTTGAGGAGGAGTACCTCAACAAACAACAACTCCACGAAGCTCGATGGACTGAGCAAGCGGCGAGGAGTCGTCGCATGATCTCGCTTGAGAGAATGCATTGGTGGATCCATTGCGAGATCAAGTGGGGGAGCAACCCAAAGCAACTTAAATGAAGGCACGCTTGGAGTCGATGTGGAGATCGGACTCAAAGGAGGGCTGACCCGTGGAATGGTGGGCGCGAGGGTCACCATCGACTCAATGCAAAAACGAGGAGCGGAGCAACTTGGGTGTAACTTGGCGAAGTACCCAAGCCGCATGAAGGGAGCCAGCATAGAAGTTGGAACATGGAGCAGAGGCACGGTGCTTTCCTTAGACAGAGGTCAAGGACATGAACTCTTGCAGAGGCAAGAGTAGGATCATGTTGTTCCATGGGTCCTTCATTCTGACGGAGCGGACTCATCTTGCATGGTGCCAAAGACGAAGGGAGCTTCGGGGCATATGCACCTTATCTCGGAGAAGCATTTGAAGGAGGAACTAAGGCGACTCAATTTGCGGAGGCGAAGTTGGGTACAGAAGGCCTTAGCACGGGGCAAGAGGATGCAGAGGCGGGTACTCTTGAAGAATATGCCACAGTGTTGCCATTCAAGTTGCCATGAAGGAAGCGGTGCGCAGCGGAGATTGTGCTGGTAGGGATAGAGGCCCAGGATCCAGACAACGGTGCACAAATCATAGTGAAGTCGGTGGACTTCGGGAGCTACTAGGCGACGGACTGTCCTAGAGCGGTGCTTCATCTAGGTGTGACCCAGGAGTGGGTGGATGAAGGTCGATTGCCAAAGGAGCGAACAAAATCGAAGGTGGAAGAGACCCTGCGATGTATTGGCAAAGGCCACACATGGAGGGTTCACAATTCGAGTTTATTCCACAAGGATCATAATGCAATGGAGATGTCACCAGGAGGCGACATGGTGCAGCGGATCGTGGTGGAATAGTTCGTGGTAATGCGATACACACGACATAGTCCCGGGAGGGACTAGATCATATGGAGGTATGATCGGGAGCTACTGGGAGCTCCACTTCGGTGAACAACACGACGGTAAGAAGGGCTATGGATTCAAGGAGTGAAGGCCATGGTACCACAGAGGCGGGTCTTCCATGCGTGCATCGAATTTTGCATCGGATGAAAACCTTGGTCATCAGCATATGGGGGCTGGGTTCCACCAAGGGAAAAGTTCGAATGCAAGTACCAGTGAGTTCCATGGGAGGAACTTGATCATGCAGAGGTATGATCGAAGCAGCTGGAGAGTTGGACTGCTCCAGAGCTCATATTCGCTTAAGGGAGCCCGGCAAGTCAGAGGACAAGGCCGAGTAAGCGAACGTTGCTACCAAGGAAGCTAAAGAGAACAGAATTGGTGCAAACCCTACAACGTGATGGCAGAGGCCATGCATGGGAGTTGCAGTCTGTCTTTCCATCGACCAAACAGACTGCTTGGAGAACACAGAGGTGTTGAAGCAGGGGGTCGAAAGGGGCGAGGAAGCGACGACGAGTCCAGAGGGACTCAGCTACCCAAAATCAAGCATCAGTCAGAACGGAGGTGGACTCAGAGGAGTGCCACGGAGACATATCTACTGATCGTGAAGAAAAGGGATGCAGATGCGAGGAGACGGATAGTAGGGCCATGGGCATTTCAGCGCCATAGTACCGCAGAGGCGGGACTTCCGTGAAAGTCATTGACCCCTTGCTCTCATGGAGGGAGAGCGCTTGGTCGTGAAAGGGGCCGAGGAGGTGGAGAATGCAGAGGCAATCTCCAAGTACTAAGACAAGGCTGAAGGGCAGAGGCCGAAGAACTTCGTAAGACCGGTGTCAATGTGCTTCTCATCAAGATAGCCGAAAGTGAAGGACTTCGGGTCATGCAAGAGTGCATAACCAAGGAACGAAGCAGGCAGTACGCGGTGCTGTACCTTTGCTACTCAGAGGAGTAGGCGGCAGGGTTGATGGAGAAGACGGTACAATCCCAAAGGCGACCAAACCTATGAGAGAATTACTCCAAGTTGGGGTGAAAACTTCCTGCATTCCAGAAGTTCAATGGCATTGAGAAGGTGAATCATAGTAACTAACTCAATGCAAGGAGTGCAAACACTTCAAGTGCTTCAGAAGTGTGAGCAAAGAGCATGCGAAGGCTAGTAACCAGCTCGATGCATGGAGTATAACCTCGAGGAGGCGGGCGAAGTTAAGTAACCTTTGCCTTCTTAACTCTTAAGAGAATGGGCGAAACCGAGTACCCCAATTCTCTTATCTATCCAACAGAGGAGCTCTGCACAAGTTCAAAGACCCTTCGAAGATAATGGAAGACAATAGTTGTCAAATCCTCACCAACGGTGATCAGTGCTACTGAGAGTAGATTGTCCGCTTCATTTCCTAACGAAATGCCAATTGAAAGCGGAAGTGATGCGAACCTACTTGGATGTGAC